>NC_141039.2:537500-680000 GCF_052040795.2 Danio rerio
GACCAATCAAATGCTCTCTAGTGTCTGACATGCCCCGCCCACTTCTTTTCACGCTGTTCATTTGATCCACCACTCTCACTGGCAGAGCTGAGAAAATCTAACACAATTGGCTGATATTTTAAAAAAGGGAGGAGCTATATTATGCCCCGCCCTCTAACGTCTCGCATCAATAAAATAAAATGCTAATTTCAAAGCAGTGCACGGGACCTTTAATAAACATTTTCTTTAATTTATGACATTAATTGTTTCATGAAAAGGCACAGCTCAAACAATCGGGTGTTTTCTGAATGTAAAACAAAAGTAATACTGTAGTGCTGTTGCTGTCTTTCAGTCCGTAAGTCGGTGCGCAAGTCGACGAGTGAACACACGCGCAAGACAAACGAGCGTCTGCAGGAGCGCCAGCAGGAGGCGCCGCGCAAGAGGAAAGGAGCGCAGAGCGAACGCGTGCTGACGCAGGACGAGCTGCTGGATGAAGCAAAACTCACCGCCGAGAGCAACCTGCGCTCACTGGGTAACTGCACACCTCCACACCACACTACCTGACAAAAGTCTACGTTTTAGGAACCGCAAATAATAACTGGACTCTAGTTGCTGATCTGGTGTCAGAAGTGTCTCTATGAAAGGTGAAGGCCTCTAGATTTTGCTGATTTGAGCTCAGTAAATCTGATCATGTCTTGATGTTGACTGATTTGATGAGGACAGTGCGCTCTGACTCTGCTCACACTAAAGTGTCATCACTGAACAGAAATAATGTCCAGTATAGAATATAAAGTCCTGCTGCAGTGGAGACAGAATGAAGATTGTGTCTGACTCCATCATGAGCTTGGAGGACTGCATCCATACATCTCTGACATGACTCACATCACTGATTAATAAAGTCATCTGGAATGAAGAAGAAAGCCTTCAGCAGAGCTCATCAAGAGTCTTTGTGTTCATCTTCAACACCTCCTCCTTCATCAGCTTAATAATGTTGATGTCTGGTGACTGGGCTGGCCAATCCTGGAGCAGCTCGACCTTGTGGAGCTTTGATGTGGAGGCTGAAGTATGAGCAGGAGCGCTATCCTGCTGGAGAATTGTCCCTCTCCTGTGGTTTGTAATGTAATGGGCAGCACAGATGTCTTGATACCTCAGGCTGTTGATGTTGCAGATCTCTCCATACTGAATGAACCCCAAACCATGATGTCTCCTTCACCAAACTTGACTGATTTCTGTGAGAATCTTGGTCCATGCTGGTTCTAGTCTGTCTTCTGCAGTATTGGTGATGATTGGGATGCAGATCAACAGATGATCCAGCAGAGAAATCCATCTCTGACACTTTATAATCAACTAGAAGAGCAGATATTATCTGCGAGATCCACCACAAGACTTCAGTCAGGCCGTGTGTGTATAATCATTATAATACTGCCAGGGATCATGCATATTAGAGGCAAGTAGGGTTGCAGCAGCTGTTCATAAGTTCTTGTTTAAACTAGGATGTAAAGTCCACACCAGAGGGTGAAATAACTACTAGCTAGTTCTTAACTAAATTTGTTCCTGCAGCACGTGTTCTTAAAGTAAAAAGCAGTTAGTATGTCGTAAACTCTCTGTCAAGTAATGCATTGAATGGCGTCATATCCAATAGGACGTGTTTATGTTGTTACTTCTGAAAGTAATGCATTACAATATTGAAAAGGTAACTAGATGTGTGACTTAGTTTGGTAGGTAATGTGTTACGATACTTTTGTTTAACTTGTTCTGCCCCGGCTGAGATTGTTCTGTTTACAGGACTTATTTTTTTTGTTAATAGAGGAGCTCTGCAGTGAGCAACACACTGTATAACCTTCATTTCCCTTCAAAAACAAATCAGACAATAATAATGTAGGATAATGCAATCTTCTGAGAACTTCCAGAGCTCTCCATGCCGTATATGCAGGTTAATGACTGTTTAAAGCAGTGTGTTTGCTGCTCCTAGTCCTAGTGCAGTAAAATCACTGATGAGCCTTCGCAGTCTGCACGTTATAATGGTGTGTGTGTGTGTGTGTGTGTGTGTGTGTGTGTGTGTGTGTGTGTGTGTGTGTGTGTGTGTGTGTGTGTGTGTGTGTGTGTGTGTGTGTGTATGTGTGTGTGTGTGTGTGTGTGTGTGTGTTTTTCAGAAAACTACGAGCGTCTGGAGGCCGATAAGAAGAAGCAGGTTCATAAGAAGAGGCGGTTTGAGGGTCCGATGATCCGCTATCACTCGGTGCTGATGCCGCTGCTGCCCGACACACACCTGAAGGAGGAGAACGTCGACGTGGAGGGGTAAACGCACACACACACACGCAAATAAAACACTACTGTAAACACACACACATTATTACAACTTCTGTAAAAACACACACACACACACACACACACACACACACTTCAACACACAGATTAACACAACACTACTGTAAACACACACACACACATTAATAAAACACTATTATTGCAGTGGTATATCATATATTAATTTGTTTTAATAATATAATTTCTTTGCTCTCCATCTAATATTAATGTTTGAGTCAGTATATAATAATAACAGCAGTTTATTGTGAATGAAACACCGTTGATAGACTCCGCCCTCTTCTTGTAGGCTGGACCAGGACACACCCCAGGCCACGCCCACCTCGTCATCCTCCACACAGGGGGCGGGGTCTCTGTGCTCACGGACTTACATCACTTTTAGTGATGATGAGGCGTTTAGCTCCGCCTTCCCGCCGGCGGCTCGCTGTACCCCCACACACCCAGTGCAGGAGGTGTGTCCTGTGACCCATAAACCCGCCCTGTACCGCGACCCCGTGACCGACATCCCATACGCAAACGCCAGAGCCTTCAGGATCATCAGAGAAGCCTATCAGAAATACATCGCCGCTCACGGATTCCCCAATGCTTCCGGAAGCTTCAGCGCTAACACCGACGCTAGCGATTCACCTGCTAATTTGAAGAGCGCACGACCCAAAGCTGTGCTCAAGCAGAGCGCCGCCGCCACTTAAAGACACCGTTCACCCAACAATTATACTGTTTACTCACTCTTCAAACCTTTATGAGCTTTATTGAAGAATGCTGGAAACCGGTAACCATTAACTTCCATTGTAGGAGTAACAAATGGATGTGAATAGGTACAGGTTTTCAGCATTCTTCAAAATATCTTTCTTTTTGTTTTACATAAGAAAGAAACTCATAGTTATTAATTAAAAGCTTAATTCATAAAATTATTATTATTATTATCATTAGTAGTAGTAGGAGTACTATCATCCTCATCATGAAGGTTTAAGGGGAGTAAATGATGAGAGATTTGTTATTTTTTGGGTGAACTGTCTCTTTAAACAGCACAATGGTTTTTGTGTAGTGTTTATAAGCACATCACAGGTCTGAGCATGCTCAGTAGTGTTCTAAAATGCACACTTTACCATGAAGACTTCATTTGATAACATCAGCTAATGCTATTTACAGGCTTTTACAGTACTTTTTTAAAGCGAGAGTTCACCCACAAATTTAACTTTACTTACTCACTTTTGATGGTTATAGACATGAGTTTTTTTTCTTGAGTTAAACAATAAAGAAGATATTTTGAAGAATGCTGGAAACTGGTAACCATTGACTTCCATTGTAGGAGTAACAAATGAAAGTGAATGGGTACAGGTTTTCAACATTCTTTAAAAATATCTTCTTTTGTGTTCGACAAAAGAAAGAACGTATAAAGTTATTAATTATTTAATTAATATTATTATTATTAGTATTAGTAGTAGTAGTAGTAGTAGAGGTAGTATCATCTTAAAGGTTTGAAGGGTGAGTAAATGGCGAGAGATTTGTTATTTTCGGGGTGAACTGTCTCTTTAAACAGCATAATGATTTTATTTTGTGTTGTGTTTATAAGCTCATCACTCAGGTTTGAGTCTGAGCATGCTCAGTAGTGTTCTAAAATGCACACTTTATTATTAATATTCATTTGATAGCATCAGCTAATGCTGTTTACAGGCTTTTTCTAATAAAGTACCTTTTAAAGAGACAGGTCACCCTTAAATTTAACTTTACTCACTCTTGATGGTTATAAACACATTTTTTCTTCAGTTAAACACTTAAGAAGATCTTTTGAAGGATGTTGAAAACCAGTAACCATTGACTTTCATTGCAGGAAAAACAATTGGAAGTCAATGATTTCAGATTTTCAACATTCTTCAAAATATCTTCTTTATTGTTCAACAGAAGAAAGAAATTAAAAAGGTTTGTAACGAGTGACGGGTGAGTAAATAATGACAGGATTTCAATGTTGGGTGAACGGTCTCATTCATTTTCACTTACAGGTTCATTAATGCTGAAATATATATATAAATATTGATCTTTCTTTGTTCATGTTAGCTGATGGAACGTGAACAAATGAGATTCTATTGCAAAGTATTGACTCAAATGAATCAATCCGAGTGATTCAAAGCTTCGTTTACTGAGGACTGAGCACACATCACCAGCATCGGCTCCCTACTGTTATATTTCTGATTTATTGTGTTTTTTTTATTATTGTTTTTCTATTTTGTATGAAGCAGGAATAAAACAATGTGATTAAAGAACTTGAGTGAGTGTTTGATTTGATTTTTGTAATGAATATTTTGCAGTGCAATACTACACATGTAGAAATGTTACAGCAACATGTGAGTTCATATGTAAAATGTATAATTGTGCCTTTTTTTTTTTTTTAACAGAATTTTGACTTTTTAGACAGTTGAGTTTTTCTTAATCTAATCTTCACCTCATAATAAAATGGAAGAGATGATAATGGATGAGGAAGATAATTTCAACTTCATTTGAGCATTACACAAACTTAGGTTACATTCCTGCAATTATTTGTGCTTTTTTAACCACTATTATAAGAAAGAAAGGTTATTGTGATTTTCTATCTCATCATTTTAATTCACATTTCTAATTTCTAAATCAAATTCTCTCTCGGCCCTAAACCATCATCCCCATCCACCAAATTGGCTCTATTGCTGTCTCTTCACTCCACTCTTCATGGGTGTTTCCCAGTACTGGGTTGCAGCTGAAACGGCATCTTATATGTAAAACATGCTGGAATAGTTGGTGGTTCATTCCCCTGTGGTGATCCCTGATATATAAGGGACTAAGCCGAAGGAAAATAAATGATTCTGACATTTTCATTTCTTAAGATTGTAAGAGGAGATTTGGATTTATTTGTTTATCTATCTGTCCGTCTATCCGTCTATCTATCTATCTATCTATCTATCTATCTATCTATCTATCTATCTATCTATCTATCTATCTATCTATCTATCTATCTATCTATCTATCTATAAACTGCTTTAATCTATCTATCTATAAACTATCTATCTATCTATCTATCTATCTATCTATCTATCTATCCTGAAGATCCCCAAGTAAAAGCATATTTGAGGTAAAAACAGTACTTTATTCTTAAACATTAAAACATTGATCAGGTCAGATCTACTCTGATTTGAACATTACTGTTGATTTTTAACAAAATACAACAAAGGAAAACAGAAAGAAATCACTTTACTGGTGAACAGATCTGTACAAGAAGTCCAGTGTTGTGTAAGTATGTTTTTGTTTCTGGAAATGGTGTTAAACTTCATAATCAGACGTTAGTTGTGTTCAAATCCTCCATTTTCTTCATAAAAAAGCGGAATGTCTAAATGGCCGCCTTTTTCCTGTCAAACTCAGAAGACGTCTGAACTCACTGACTTTCATATCATCTTTTGTTTCCCACAGAAGAATCTCCTGCAGTTCTGAACCACAGCTAATAAAATACATTAAAGTCTGTCAACCAGAAACAGTTTTATCTCAGTATACACTGAATATTGAGTAGGGGGCGGGGTTGTAGATTTGCGCTTGATCTCTCGTCTTTCAATCACATGAAATAACGGTCATAGGGGCGTGGCTTATATTTCGCAAATTCCTCAAACAGAGAAGGACTCTGATGGTAAGGTTTTAATCAAAGATTACCAAAACAAACAGTGTTTTTGTGGATTAATTTACACGAATTGTTCACTTTAAGACTTTAAGGGATGTTTTGTCTCGCGACTGTTTGAGTTTCCAGTAGACGCGATTCAGGCGAATTCCGCGCAAATTCACCGTCGGTTACTCTTTAATCAACATGGATTATTTTGCATTGATTTTGTTTGTAATGTACTCACATGAACACTTAGTTATGTGAACCTAGACTTACAATGTGCGGTAGTAAATTAAGCTTTGTACATTTTGACTTTAGGAGATGTTTAACCTGAGCATTCTGAATTGAGGTGAAGTTGGTTTTATATTTGCACACTCATTCATTAAATGATCTCTATATTGTTTACTTCTCTACTCTGAATATTCAGTTTTGATTAGCATGTACACTAACCGGCCACTTTATTAGGTACAACTGCTCGTTAAATCATATGTCTAATCAGCCAATCACATGGCAGCAGCTCACTGCATTTCGGCATGTAGACATGGTCAAGAGGATCTGCTGCAGTTCAGAGTGAGCATCAGGATGGGGAAGAAAGGGGATTTAAGTGACTCTGAATGTGGCATGGTTGTTGCTGCCAGACGGGCTGCTCTGAGTATTTCAGAAACTGCTGATCTACTGGGATTTTCACGCACAACCATCTCTAGGGTTTACAGAGAATGCTCCGACAAAGAGGAAATATCCAGTGAGCGGCAGTTCTGTGGACGCAAATGCCTTGTTGATGAGGCCAGAGGTCAGAGGAGAATGGCCAGACTGGTTCCAGCTGATAGAAAGGCAACAGTAACTCAAATAAGCACTCGTTACAACCGAGCTCTGCAGAAGAGCATCTCTGAACACACAACACGTCCAACCTTGAGGCGGATGGGCTACAGCAGCAGAAGAGCACACCGGGTGCCGCTCCTGTCAGCTAAGAACAGGAAACTGAGGCTACAATTCACACAGACTCACCAAAACTGGACAATAGAAGATTGGAGAAACGTTGCTGCTCTGATGAGTCTCCATTTCTGCTGACACATTCGGATGCTCGGCTCACAATTTGGCCTCAACAGCATGAAAGCATGGATCATCCTGCCTTGTGTCAGCGGTTCAGGCTGGTGGTGGTGGTGTAATGGTGTGCGGGAGATTTTCTTTGGGTCCATTAGTACCAATTGAGCATGGTGTCAACGATTAAGGCAGTTCTGAAGGCAAATGAGGGTCCAACCCGGTACTAGTGAGGTGTACCTAATAAAGTGGCCAGGGAGTGTAAGTTTGACTTGAAAACAACATAAGCACTATTTAATTGGCTGTGAACACTGATGTACTTTGATAACCATTGGCTGCTGATATGATTTCCATAAGGAGAGTGTAGGAATGTGCGAATAATAACCCAACCTGACCTTAATGCATTCTGAATGGTTCCCATTAGCTGTTATCATTATTCAATAAATGATCATTATCAGCTGGGAAGATGCTAAAAATGAGTCTAAAAAGCGAGTTTTACGGTGTTCTCCGTGCACTCTATAACAATTCTTGCTGGCTTCACTTTTTTAGTTGAATCATTTGAACTCTTTTAGTCATTTCTAGTTGACTTGCATCAATAAAACTGACCAAAAATATTAAGTTAAACTTTATAACTTAACAAAATTAGTTGAAACCTGATTAACCTCTAAAAATAAGTCAGAGCAACATAAACATATTTGTCGTCCTGACTTTATCATCATTATTTTCCTTGACAGTGTGTCTCAGTCCTGTGTTTCCAGCTCAGAGTTTTCCCTCCTCGATCATACGGTTAAGGCCGCTGCAGATCTTGCTCAGGTTGCTCCACAGGTTGCCCTGCGGGTCGTACAGGTGCGTCAGGAGCTCCGGGTTCGAGTAATGGTTGAAGACGTGCCTGATGCGGTCTAGAGATTTGGGCGTGAGGTGTTTCTCCACCAGCTTCAGCAGCAGATCCCGACAATCCGACAGAAGGTTTATCATCACGCTCTTGTCGAAGGTAAACTCCACCTGATGGAGACATGCAGAAACAATTTACATTCATATTTATCGCATTATTAATTTAATTTAAGTGTTTTTGCGTTTAAAATGATTTGTCAGGAAGAATTATTTAGAAACTTTCAGGTATTTCAAGAAATTCAGTAAAGAGAGCACAGTACATGATGATGCAAAGTATAGTATACACTGAAAACGTGCATATAACGTTATTAGCCCTCTTGTGAAATTTTCATTATTCTTTTAAATACTATATCCAAAGTGCTGTTTAACAGAGCAAGCTCATTTTTAGCAGAATTTATATTTTTCTACTCATATTTCTTTTAATGTGGCTTAAATAAAAGCAGTTTTTACATAAAAACAATAATAATTTAAGGTCAATATTATTAGCCCCCTTTACTTAAAGGTGCAGCATGTAAGTTTGACACCCAGTGGTTGATCTAGGTATTGCACATCTGTTTCAAAACAAATGCAAGTGCAGGTTGTCAGATTGACTACGGCAACAGCAGTGTGCCTGACTGTCAAGCCTAAAGGCTGGTTTAAATGTGTTCTAAATAAACGACACATGATAGAACAGATATTTTCATGTTAAAAGGAGTTTTTGTTCTAACCAACACCTCAAATTTATAATTTAGAAACGGCTTCTATTTCTCACAGGTGAAAACTGATCAGCTCAGGTACTCCTCGTGTGCTTTGTTCAGGGTTAAATGCTCATAATGTGAGTTTGAATGACATTTTACATGACATTTACAGTCATACTACTGAAAGCAGCAGCCGATAGTTCAGCTCAAATCTGGAAAATAAAATAAAGCGTCTGAAACTGAACTTCAGAACTGAGACTACAACACATATCAGTGATTCAGCATCTACATTTAATCATGTTTAAGAGCTTTAATATGTATTAATTGGATTATTAACCTTACAATTTGGCTGGCGTGCAGTGAGTGCACTATTCTGAGCTTCTAAATGGCTGTATTTACATTTCTGTTTCGATTTGTTTGGTGCAAACAGCCAGATATCACTGCATATCTCGTCACGTAGCGTGTTTGTTAGGACACGGGGTTAACATGTGACCTGCTCACCTAATGTTTACAATCCTAATATTTATATTATTTGCTAATTAATAGCCTCATGTGGAACTCTGAATCTGCGTCTCATTTCGGAGGCTGCTGCTGTCCACCAGTGGTCGCAGTTTAGTTGCGGACGCACACATTGAGAGCCTTCCTGACTGAATGAGTGAATGAATTAAATACACTGGAAAATATAATTGGCTAAACTGACATTGGGCGGGTTAAAGGGATCAAAACAAAGACAGACGATCCAGCAACGTTCGCCACAGTGGAATGAACCAGCAACTAATCCAGCATATGTTTTACGCTTTGCTGTTAGTTTCAGTCATATCTCATTACACCGCATGAGTGATATGACAGCGGACTGAATCAGATAAACAGTTTCACTTGCAGCAGCATGCATCCGCACCAAAAGCACATAGTTTATCCTCTAAATGAGGCTAAAATCCCAAAATTAATTCTCTAATTAATAATAATAAACATCCAAAAGCACACATGTAATAAATGTGATGACTGCGCTATAGAAAGATTAAACCACAACCATCACAACACATGAGCTGTCACTATGCAGTGTCTAGGGGATCAGAGTAGTGCAGATACAGGGTGTTCGAGCTGGTGGCTACAGTGTGCAGTTTCTGCAGTGTTTGTTGTAGTATTGCTCTGGGTGGCTGGTGTTAGGCTTCAAGGGTTTTCTGGATGGTTGCTAGGAGGATCAGGGTAGGCCGTGTGGATGTGGATTTCTGAGCAGTTTCATCCTGACTGATGTGACATGAACACACTGAACTGGTAAACATCACGCTTTATTCACCAGAGTCAAGAATCTGTATTCACCTGTAGGAACAACTGTCTGTGTGTGTGTGTGTGTGTGTGTGTGTGTATCTGTTTATCTGTGTATATATGTATGTGTATAATATGTGTGTGCATGTTGGTTTAGTGTGTATGTGTGTGTGACATATATATCTGTGTGTGTGTGTGTTTATGTGTGTGTTTCCATGCATGTGTAGTGTATGTGTGCATCTGTGTGTATATGTGTGTGTGTGTGTATATGTGTTTATGTGTGTGTGTGTGTGTGTGTGTGTATGTATGTGTGCATGTCTGTTTAGGGTGTGTGTGTTTGTGTGTGTGTTTGTTTAGTGTGTGTATATATGTTCATGTGTATGTGTATTTATATGTGTGTGTAGTGTGTGTACACACGTGTGTGTGTTTGTGTGTGTGTATACATATTCATATATTTATGTGTTTGTGTGTGTCTGTGTATCTGTGTGTATATATACATGTGTGTGTGTGTGTGTGTATAAAATGTGTGTGCATGTTGGTTCAGTGTTTATTGTATGTGTGACATATATATCTGTGTATGTGTGTTTATGTGTGTGTTTCCATGTATGTGTAGTGTGTGTGTGTGTGTGTGTGTGTGTTTGTATGTGTGTCAATATGTCTGTGTGTGTGTTTGCAAGTATGTGTAGTGTGTGTGTGTGTGTGTGTGTGTGTGTGTGTGTGTGTGTGTGTGTGTGTGTGCATTTGTGTATGTATGTGCATGTGTAAATAATGCAGTTTAAATTTGTGTGTGTGTGTGTGTGCATGTATATGTGCAATATATATATATATTTGTGTGTTTGTGTGCACATTTGTATTTATAGTATATGTGTGTGTATATATGTGTGTGACTGTGTAGTGTGTGTGCATGTATATATGTATGTGTGTACATATATGTGTGCGTGTATGTGTGTGCGTGCGTGCGTGCATGTATTTATGTGTGTATATATATGTGTGTGTAGTAGTGTTTGTGCATGTATATATATATGTGTGTGTGTAGTAGTGTTTGTGCATGTATATATGTGTATGTATGTGTGTGTGTGTGTGTGTGTGTGTGTGTGTGTGTTAGTACCTCCTGGAAGCTGATGGCCGTCATGGCTCCGTGATGCAGTTTTTTCCTGAACTCCTGTGCGATGCTGAGCTCCTCTGCGCTGAACTTCTCATGACGGAACAGAACTCCGACCTTGACGGCGATCTTGATCATGTTCTTGACCACCTTCTGGGCCTCTGCACGGTTCCCCGAGTGCTCCTTGGAGACGCGGTACAGCTCGTCCAGCACCTCGCTGCTGTTGTCGTCGATGAACATCTGAGCCACAGATTTGCTGGCCATGCGGCTCAGGATCTTCTTCTGCGCCTGCATGGCCATGTCTTTGGAGCTGAAGGCCTCCATCTGCGCTCGCCGAGCTGACGGACACACAGCAGGCCCGGTGTGTGTGTGTGTGTGTGTGTTTACCTGCTGCTGCAGTCCGAGGTGTTTGCGTCGAGTGTGTGTTGTGTCGTTTGAGGAAGTTGTGTCTTCCGCTGTGTAACTGTGGGAGGAAACGGTGTGATCGGAGGAGATATATGTCACTTCTGCTTTGTGTCACACACTCTTTTTGTTTCAGACTCTTGAGTAACGTCTCGAATTGGGCTTCATGATGTGGGGAGAAACTGGCATTGGGATATTTAGTTGTTCCGCGATGTACAGCAGTACTGAACACGTCTCCATTTCTCTCTGAAAACATGTGTCTAAAGGTGCTAAATGTTCACCAGATGTTGGTAACAAGCAAAGAAATCCTCATGTGCAAAGAAAACAAGTGTGGTTTATTTATGAACTCATTCCCAGAGGATCCTGTGCTTATGATCGAACACAGCTAGTGCCGCATCAGCTCCGTATATTTGCACCAATCAGATGAATACTGACACATTATAAATGACCAGAGCTTTCTACTCCAGTCATCTTCATCTTGAAGAATCCGCGCTTCCACCCCTACTCCTCCCCTTCTCTGATAGGGCAGCACAGCAGCCCAGTGGGTAGCACTGTGGCCTAACAGCAAGAACACTGCTGGTTTGACTCTCTCTGAGCGGGTCAGTGTTTCTGTATGGAGTTTGCATGTTCTCCCCATGGTTCGTGTGGGTTTTCCCAAGGTTCTCCGGTTTTCCAGATTACCCGTGGGTCTTAAAAGCATTGAATAAGTCTTAAATTTGATGATCTCACATTACGGCCTTAATAGCTTTGAATTTGGTATACAAGTCTTGGATTTCGTTAAAAAGGTCTTATTTTATTCATTTATTTTTGCATTTCCTAGAATTAAAGCTCATACCCTAACAAATGAACTGTTACTAATGTAGACTAATTAAAAAGTTCATGCAGTATAACGCTGAGTGTTTTCTAGACGGTCTTTCACTGACACTTACAGCAGAAGCTCCTATTTCACTGCGACTGAGAAAATGAAAGTAAACTCCATTTCTCCATTTCCTCTCTTACTGCGGCCCGTTTGACCTGCTGAGAGAGAACGTAATGCCGTGTGTCACTTGCTTGGTGCTTTGTGTCTGTGTGTGTGTTTATACAGACAGCTTGTTACAGGTGTGTGTGTCTGTTTATACAGACTGCCCCCCCCCCCCCAAATGTAAAACTGTGTATGCGCCGAGATATCGAATTGAATCGAATTGATGACATGATAATCGTAACCGAAGCAAACCGTGACACCAGTATAGATTCACACCTCTAATTTCTACATTAGAAGCATTGCCAGGGAGCATCCTATCTTACTGTGGCCCAACAACAATCAAATTAAAAATCAAATGTGTGTTACGCTGTTGCACATGTATTAAATAAATAACTGACAATTTTAATAAAATGTTATATTCAATTCAAATAGTCACCTGTAATTATATTCTAGGGTTCAAAATGTATACAGATTTGACATTTTTCCCTCAAACTTCTGTCGGAATGGGTATGAAGTTGGCATTGAATTTGTTTGAAATGGTATTAAAAAACCTATAATTTCATGTGGAGGATCCCGAGGGTACCCTGTTTCTCCCACCGTCCAAAGACATACACCATAAGTAAATTGACAACTTCAAAATAGCATCCTAAGCCAACTCTTAGTCAGATATACCACAGCAGTTCACAACTAGGGGATTTCTCGAGACCTACCTGAGCTCAAACTCTGCTCTCGCCCTTCAAACGGGAGGGAGCCCCGGACTCGAGGATGTTCTGAGCTTAGGGCTCTCTCCAGGGACAGCATGCCAAATACACTTCATAATCAATCATCAGCTGAGTGTGTACTCTTGAAGTCTAATTAGTTTAAAAATGAAGTTCTGTGGCGTCACGGTGGAGCAGTGAGAAGCACAATCACCTCACAGCAAGAAGGTCACTGGTTCCAGTCCCAGCTGCATGTTCTCCCAGTGTTGACGGGGGTTTCCTCCACAGTCCATACACATGCACTATAGGGAATTGATTAGCTAAATTGGTTGTAGTGTATGAGTGTGAATGCAGGAGTTTACCAGTATTAAGTTGCAGCTGGAAGGGCATGCTCTGTGTAAAATGTATGCTGGATAAGTTGGTGGTTCATTCCGCTGTGGTGACCTCAGATTAATAAAGGGACTAAGCTGAAGAGTTTAGTTCTGTTTAATAAAATTATATAACTCAGGGAAAAGTAAAAGTAGCAGGAGGATGAAGATCAAACCATATCAGCAAGACAATGATCCAAAACACAGCCGAGGAGACTTTCAGATGCTTTCAGAAAAAGAAAATCAAGCTGTAGAATGGCCCAGCCAATCACCTGATCCGTATCCAATAAAGAACATTTGATTTGACGAGAGCCACAGAAGCATCAAGATTTTGACACTCTGTTGAAGTCTGTGAGGAACTTACACCTGAGCAATGCATGTTACCTCAGTTTCCATATGAGAGGCGTCTTCAAGCTGCCAGCAGCAACAAAACCTTTTATATAAAGTATTAAATACATCTCAGCAGTTCAGCTCTTTCTCCAGCTGTCAATCCAATCCAACACTTATTTTCCCTCATTATATATTGCGATATACACTTCACCAGATGACTTCAATAGCTCTATATTTGGAATCAGTTCGTCTGACATGTTAATTGATAATGCATGAAATATAATTAACAAATTAAAAGTAGGCAGTAAGCAAGGGTTAGTAGGGTTATTAGGGTTGTTTCAGCATTAACATGTGAAAAAGTTTTTCACTATTAGGCTAGTTAACCCAATAAAAATCTCCAAGCATTTGGCTCTGTTATGAACACCACAGCAAAAACACTCTGAATGCTCTTAAAAAGCACACTAATAATAAAGTGCCCACATCATCAGTATTGGGCATGTTCGTGATCACCATATATTGAATTCACTCATTCATTTTCTTTTCAGCTTAGTTCCTTTGTTAATTAGTAACTATTCCACCATGTTTTACGCAGCAGATAACCTTCCAGCTGCAACCCATCACTGGGAAACACCCATACACACACACAAACACACACACACTCATACACTACGGCCAGTGTAGTTGATCAGTTCCCCTATAGTGCATGTGTTTGGACTGTGGGGGAAACCGGAGCACCCGGAGGAAACCCACGCCAACACGGGGAGAGCATGCAAACTCCACACAGAAACACCAGCTGACCCAGCCGGGACTCAAACCAGAGACCTTCTTGCTGTGAGGCCACAGTGCTAACCACCATGCCACTTTTGATATCATGATATCTGATATTATGATTAACTGTTAATATCATCTGATTGTCTGTGAATATCCCGTGTGTTGGTGTGTGTTCACAGTTCCCTCAGTTCCCGCTACTTCAGCTCAAACTCAGATATTTCCCGCTCGCGTTAGCTGAAGTGAACACAGCGTCATCATGATTACAGCAGTCTGGCGGAGCATGAATCAGCGTGTGTGAACTAATGCAACACTGGAGCAAGTGTGTGTCACTGAAGGAGACTGGAGCAATAAACATGATGCAACATATGTGTAATCCACAAACTGACTGACTCCTTAGCTCAGTGTGTGTGTGTGTGTGTGTGTGTGTGTGTGTGTGTGTGTGTGTGTGTGTGTGTGTGTGTGTGTGTGTGTGTGTGTGTGTGTGAGATCATAGATAAACATCTGAGTATGATGAGCACACACACACACACACACACACCGCAGGTAAACACTCTCACTCAACCAAAAAATTAGATGATTTAACTTCACGGCAACAGCTCAGAAGAGAATACCCCGGCAACCACATAGCAACTGCTCAGAACTACCTGGCAACCACATAGAAACCACAACTGCTCAGAACACCCCAGTAACCTCATAGTAACTGGTCAGAACACCCTGGAAACTGCTGAGTTACTACAAATGCTAACAACAGTCTGTTAACTATATAGCAACTAGTCAGAACACCCCGGCAACCACATAACAACTACTCAGAACACCTCAGCACCTACATAGCAACTAGTCAGAATACCCTGACTACCACATAGCAACTACTTAAAATACCCTGACAACCACATAGCAACTAGTCAGAATACCCTGACTACCACATAGCAACAACTCAGAATACCCTGACAACCACATAGCAACTACTCAGAAAACCCTGACAACCACATAGCAACTACTCAGAATACCCTGACAACCACATAGCAACAACTCAGAATACCCTGACAACCACATAGCAACTACTCAGAATACCCTGACAACCACATAGCAACTACTCAGAACACCCTGACAACCACATAGCAACTACTCAGAATACCCTGACAACCACATAGCAACTACTCAGAACACCCTGACAACCACATAGCAACTACTCAGAACACCCTGACAACCACATAGCAACTACTCAGAATACCCTGACAACCACATAGCAACTCTTCAGAACACCCTGACAACCACATAGCAACTACTCAGAACACCCTGACAACCACATAGCAACTACTCAGAACACCCTGACAACCACATAGCAACTACTCAGAACACCCTGACAACCACATAGCAACTACTCAGAACACCCTGACAACCACATAGCAACTACTCAGAACACCCTGACAACCACATAGCAACTACTCAGAACACCCTGACAACCACATAGCAACTACTCAGAATACCCTGACAACCACATAGCTCCAGATATATTAAATGCCATGTTAAACCAAAGGGATAGTTCACCCTAAATAAATGTTTTAATTCTGCCCTGAATAAGCGGCAGACAATGATAGATGGATTGAATTGAATCTATCTTTAAAAAGATTTGGTAGAACAGACACAGAACAGTGAGCTGGAAAATCTTACTCCAGCAGTGTTTCTGTGTTAGTCTCGAGTGTCTGACTAATCTGAGCACCGTCTGACACATGCAGATCTGCTCTGAAACTCCACACACACACACACACACACGCAGCAGACGCCGGACAGATCTCATGTGTGTTTCTGTCTACACTTGTGTCTGCAGCTCCATTATTGTGTTCATATTAGACTTTAATATTATTATTATTCAATAATTTAATATATTAGCACTGTGGCCTCACAGCAAGAAGGTTGCTGGTTCAAGTCCCGGCTGGGTCAGCTGGTGTGTCTGTGTGGAGTTTGCATGTTCTCCTTGTGTTGGTGTGGGTTTCCTCCGGGTGCTCCGGTTTCCCCACAGTCCAAACACATGCGCTATAGGGGAACTGATCAACTACACTGGCTGTAGTGTATGAGTGTGTGTGTGAGTGTAAATGAGTGTGTATGGGTGTTTCCCAGTACTGGATTCTGGCTGGAAGGGCATTCGCTGTGTAAAACATATGCTGGAATAATTGGCGGTTCATTCCGCTGAGGTAACCCCTGATTAATAAAGGGACTAAGCTGAAGGACAATGAATGAATGAATGAATGAACGAAGAAGTCTAATTAGTTTTTTGGCCACAAACTTTTTAAAATGTTAATTTCTTGATTGGCTACGGAACAAGCCACTATTCTCTAATGACTTCCCTAATTAACATAATTAACCTAGTTAAGCCTTTACATGTCACTGTAAGCTGAATACCAGTATCTTGAAGAACATTATGTACTGTCTTTCATTCATTTATTTTCCTTTAGCTTAGTCCCTTTATTAATCAGGGGTCGCCACAGCAGAATGAACCACCAACCATTCGAGCATATGTTTTACACAGTGGATGCCCTTCCAGCTGCAACCCAGTACTTTGAAACACACATACACACTCATTCACACACACACACACTCATACACTATGGCCAGTGTTGATCAGTTCCCCTATAGCGCATGTGTTTGGACTGTGGGGGAAACCGGAGCACCCGGAGGAAACCCACACCAACACAGGGAGAACATGCAAACTCCACACAGAAACACCAACTGACCCAGCCAGGACTCAAATTAGAGACCTTCTTGCTGTGAGGTGATCGTGCTACCTACTGCACTACCATGACGCCTACTGTCATCATGGCAAAGATAAAGTAATCAGTTGTTAGAAATGAGTTATCAAGCATTCAGCAGCCCTAGAATAAATTAAAATAACAAACATGACCAGTTCATATTACTGAGCAGCATGACACACTGTTATTGGTTTTTCTAAAATAGATTTGAGCTTTTGCTGAAGTCTTGGGCAGTTTTGCTGTGTGTCCTGTAGAAGGCAGCAACCACAAGCCCAATGCTTTAACTGGCCGGTCTCTGCTGAATGGCTGTCACAGTTTAAAAGTATATGAAGATATTAAATGGAGATTGTTGCATATATTTTATAAAAAAAACGCTTTTTTGATCACTGCATTTTCGGCTGGGTCAGTTGGTGTTTCTGTGTGGAGTTTGCATGTTCTCCCCGTGTTGGTGTGGGTTTCCTCCGGGCGCTCCGGTTTCCCCCACAGTCCAAACACATGCGCTATAGGGGAACTGATCAACTACACTGGCCGTAGTGTATAAGTGTGTGTGTGTGAATGAGTGTGTATGGGTGTTTCCCAGTACTGGGTTGTGGTTGGAAGGGCATCTGCTGTGTAAAACATATGCTGGAATAGTTGGCGGTTCATTCCGCTGTGGCGACCTCTGAAATAGAGGCTGAGCCAAAGGGCAATAATCGAATAACACAATTTGAATGAATCTCCAGAGGCCTTATTTATTCTTCTCCACATGTTTGTGTGAGTAAACATCTTCAGAATAGCAGCAGATTGTCCAGTAGCAACATGCGGATGCGCTGCTCAGAGAGGAGCCCGAGGTCAGAGGTCACGCCGGCGCTGAAACAGGACGTGGGAACCAGGAGACAGGAAGTGGAGGGAGCAGTTCCTCTCGCTGCTGATCTACCCTTAAAAACAACACCAGAGCAGACGGAGGATCTTCAGGATTACTGTCAGAACCACACACACACACACACACACACACTGGGCCCGGTTATGATATAATTATCTGTACAGTCAGTGATCGTGTGCTGGTACAGATGGAGATACTGTGCTTATTGCTCATGTTTGACTGCAAAAATTCGTGTTTAGCTGATCTGAGAACAGAAGAATTATAGTTTACCTGCTGTTCTTCTGCTGTTATGTGTGTGTGTGTGTGTGTGTGTGTGTAAGCTGCTTTAGTTTCTGCTTATAAATACTGATCCTGATACTGTAATCTCTGATTCCAGGCCTGCATTTATACTGTGTGTGTGTGTGTGTGTGTGTGTGTGTGTGTGTGTGATTGTGTGTGTGTGTGTGCGCGTGTGTGCGCGCGTGTATGCGTGTGTGCAAGTGTGTGTACATATATATGTATATGGGTGTAGATGTTTATATGTGTGTGCGCACACGTGTCTGTGTGTACGTATGCATATGTACTTGTGAGTGTGTTTGTGTAAACGTGTGTATTTGTTTATCTATGTATGTGTAAATGTTTATGTGTGTGTGGGCGCGTGTCTGTGTTTGTGTGCGCATGTGTCTGTGTGCAAGTGTGTATATGTTTATGTGTGTGTGTGTGTGTGTGGGCGCATGTGTGTATATATATATATATATATATATATATATGTCTATGTGTGGGTGCGTGTCTGTGTGCAAATGTATGTGTGTATATGTGTGTGTGTGTGATTATGTTGATCTTTGTACAGAGGAAGCTTCTCCTTCTGCTATCACACAGCAGGTCCATCTGCTCCTCACACATGTGTGTGTGTTCTGAGAACAGTGTGCTGAACATCATTTGAGGAGAAAAATGTTTATATACTTCACACACAGCGTAAAGACAATTAAAGACTATAGATTTGTGTTTGATTGAAATATAATTTTTGTTTTATTTTATATTCTCTGTATCATTATTTACATTTTAAAGGGCAGCTGTGATGAAAATCATCTTCTGTAAGCTGTTTGTTCAGAGCTGCGTGTAGTATAGTGTGTCCACAGTCATTGGGCTGATATAAACACAATAAGTCTCTTTTTTTTAATTTCCTGACGTTAAAATAGGATCCAAATTCCTCCCATTTTGAGGCCCACTGCAACGCGACCTAGGAGTGCGGTTTCCCCACCCACTGAATTGATTGACAGACACATATTAACAAGTCTCCGTAGTAACAAGAATAATCGTATCCACAAGACAGGATGTGCACAAAGCAACCGGGATTAAAAGATCTGTTGAGCGCTCTGTGATCATCAATCATCATCAAATGTGATCAAGAATCAGTTTAACACGTGTTTATAACAGTGTATGGTAATGAATTACTGCGATTTTGCCATCTTTACATCATCACCATAGCCGCATATCAATACAGTTATAAACGAAGACGCTTCAATCCCGGTTTGTGGACGTTAAATCAGGTTTATTTTCTACATTAACATAACGGATATCCATACAGCAGTGGATATTAACCTGTATCCTGTCACATTTGCCATGCAAAAACAGTGTAAAGTTAAACACGCACGCTGTATGTGTGTGTGTGTGTATCAAATAATCATTGCTTACAGTAGTATTTCTCACAAGCGTTACGTGAGATCTGCTTCTTCATGTCTGTCAATGTGCTGTGTATCTGACGCAACCAAGGCGGAGATTAAGGGCACATTCTGACAGGCACGTGGGAACGGTGGGCGGGGAGAACCAGCATTAAAGGTACAGGCCACAAAAACTGCTCCAGTGTGTTCAGAACAGCAAATCTAACATTCTGAAAGGTCTAATCAATAATCTGATGGGTGTTTGATCTGAAAATCTACAGAAACATTCTGGAGACAAAAAAACTAATCTCAAAAAAAGGGTAAAATAGCTGCCCTTTAAATGAAAATTATTTGACGTAGAGGTTTTTTTTTTGCATAAAAATGTGCCGTTTCATACAAAACCAGTGTTTTAACTTTTAAGCAAGTTAAGAAAAAAAGCAAAAGCACAGCGGTTAAGAAACAACATATGAAAACATTTCTTATTCTGTCCAATTCTGGCATTTTCTGAATAAAAAACAAGTAAAACTAAAAACATACATTTTTCTCAAACCCCCAAAAATCTCTCTTTATTTTTCCCTATAGGTGTGTTTAAATATTGTTTTACTCCTATTAATATCCTTACTATGAAAAAAAACTGGTTGCCTTGAATTTTTATGCTGAATCAAATGAACTCTATGAGTTACGTTAATGTGACAGTCGCATAACAAGTCAAATCAAGTTAGAACATGATTAACTTAGTTTAATAAGTTACAATGATCTAAAAACACATGAATAATTAATCATATAATTTTTTACAGTGTAACATGATTAATTAATTTAGTTTTTATGTTATTAAATGTGTGTGTATATATATATATATATATATATATATATATATATATATATATATATATATATATATATATATATATATATTACGATTTTTAGGCTTTTTAAAGTAAATATTTTTACTCAAAAAATTATATATATATATATATATATATATATATATATATATATATATATATATATATATATATATATATATATATATATATATTTGGTATTGGCTATATAAATATACACTTAGCATTCTGTTTACGTTTGTATTTTCAGCAGTTGCTGTATTATCTTTACCATTTGAACTGTATTAGGAAATCCTCCACAGAGAAATAACCCGCTGCATCTGTTCTGATTGGATGGGCGGAGCAAAGAAGCGTTCGTAGAGCGCGCTGCGGGCTCTAATTGGCCCAGATGTATGTATACAAATCAGAAAGGCGTGTTTAGAGTGTCTACAGTCACGCCCCATTTCCTCTGCAGATGACTGAATGTACAGCTCTGCTCTTCTGACGCTCAGATTTAAAGAAAACACGGGAAATATGGAATAAGATGGTGTTCGAAGCCAAACGGGTGAGTTTGTGTGTTGTTTGTTATAAGTTTGAGGTTAGTTTACCGTATTTGGGTTTAAAACAAGCGCAGGGCGCACGTGAACGCGCGTGTTATTAATCGCGCCACGAGAGTTTTAAAAGTGTTTAAAAGCGCGGCCGTTAAACCGTCAAATAACAGAAACTTTTCAGTCTTCAGTTTGACACAAACTTCTGACAGAAGCACGATATAAGCGACTTCTCAGAGCTGTCAAACCTTATTTAAGGAAGAAACTGAAGATGTCGGAGGGTAAATGTGGTAATCCTTTACTCTCTGAGGGGATTTGTGCTTTAAAGCTCATGTCTGACCATCTGCCCTCAGAAAACAGCCAAAACAGTCGTCAAATTAGCAGAAGACCGCCTAAAAGAGTGAGTAACGTACAGAAAATTACAGAAATAAGACGAGTTATGAATTATTACTATGACAGACTGGCTTCAGAACTTCCAGTTTGTTAAAAAAAAAAATCAGTGGTTTGTAATATAGCGCTATTCAAAAGCGTATTGTTTTGTTACAACGTAATTAAACACACCAATATATACTCTTATATATAGTAT
This sequence comes from Danio rerio, assembly GCF_052040795.2. NCBI lineage: Eukaryota > Metazoa > Chordata > Actinopteri > Cypriniformes > Danionidae > Danio > Danio rerio. Next base: position 559,132 of record NC_141039.2, read on the forward strand.
AATATAATTAACTATAGTGAACTGTAAACTATTTAATACTTAAGTAACGTTATGCTTTAGTTTTACTGCAGTAAACTGGTGTGTATTGTAGCATAACATACCCTATGGTTGTTGAAAACTACAGTATTCGTTTGTTTATATTACTATAGTATAGTTGTTGTGTTATCATTAGCAACTATACAATTAATACTTCAGATTAATTCAAGTACTTTACTATAGTATAGTAAAAAACATTTTCCTTTAAGTATATTTTCATGTGGGTAAAACCATTGTATCTGTTAAGTATTTTCTCAATAAGTGCATGGGAAAAAATGTCCGTTTTGAAAATAACATTATTTTTTTACCATTTATATTACTGGTTTTACATATTTATTTTCTATTAATATAAAAGTGAGAATGTTTGTGAAATTTAAAGTTACACTTGAACACACAACAACTGTGTTCAAAATGTAAACACATTGGTGGAAAAAATATTATCAAAGTTTTATTCCATTACAAACATTGCTATTTTTTAATAAACAGTTGAAGTGATAATTATTCACCCCCTTTAGTTTTTTTTTTTCCTTTTTAAAAATATTTCTCAAATAACAGAGCAAGGAAATGTTCACAGTATGTCTGATAATATTTTTTTCTTCAGGAGGAAGTCTTATTTGTTTTGTTTCAGCCAGAATAAAAATGTTTTACATTTTTTTAACAACCATTTTAAGGTTGAAATTATCTAAAAACCACTGTTGTACAATAACTTGCCTAACCTGCCTAGTTAACCTAATTAACCTAGTTAAACCTTTAAATGTCATTTTAAGCTGAACTTGTGTCTTGAAGAATATCTAGTATTTCTAATATCTTAGAAATGCTAATTAATGTACACTGTCCCTGCCAAAAAATAAATAAATAGTCTTATATTATTTATTGCCATCATGGCAAAGATAAAATAAATCAGTTATTAGGGATGAGTTATTAAACTATTATTTTTAAAAATGTTTTGGATAAAATCTTCTATCCGTTAAACAAAAATTGGGGAAAGTAAACAGTACTAATAATAATTCAGGGGGGCTAATAATTCTGACTTCAACTATACATATAATAGAGCAAGTAAATGTTTTACAGTATTTGCTATTTTCTTTTTCTCTGGAGAAAGTCTTGATATAATTAGCCCCTTAAAAAAATATATTTTCTATTGGCTACGAACTTTACAGAAACAACCACTAATAGAACAAACCACTGTTGTCCAATGACTTGCCTAATTAACCTAGTTAAGTCTTAAATTGCACTTTAAACTGAATACGAGTATCTATCAAAATAACTAGTAAAATATTATGCACTGTCATCATGAAATTAGTTATTAAAACTATTATGTGTGTTCAAGGTGTTTGTTTTGCCCTTCTGTTTTCTTCCTCGTCGTATGTTGCTTTCTTTCTTTCTCAATTCATTTCAAAAGAGATTTATTGGCATGGATTGCTAATGCATTGCAGATTACATAAACAATAAATAAATTCATTATTGTGATTAATACATATACATGCTGAAAAAAATACAGACAATTAATTTTGATAAATGCATACACAAAGAAAATCCAAGGTGTGTGTGAATGTGTGTGTGGATGTTTCCCAGAGATGGGTTGCGGCTGGAAAGGCATGCGCTGCGTAAAAACTTGCTGGATAAGTTGGCAGCTCATTCCGCTGTGGCGACCCCAGATTAATAAAGGGACTAAGCCGACAAGAAAATGAAAAAAAATGAATGAATAAATGCATACACAAAGAAGAAAGAAAAAAATACTCATGAAGAGAAAAATATATAATTAAAATATAACAAAATAAAGTACAACACAAATACTCTCTCTGTAATTCCAACTTGCCTTATAAGCATTGCAAATGTTACATGTATTACCAAAGCATTTGTGATGTTATTATTGAACAGAACATAAAAAAACAAATGACAAGGTAGTAGTGAAGAAGAAAATACACACAGAAATCAACAATACATTTACTTTTAGCTTGATTTTATACTTAACAATCTACATTTTAGGATTGGTTTAACAATTCAGAATTTTCTCTCCCTCTACCCACTTCAGCATTCCTGGAGCTCTTATAGAGTTTCTGTTGAGTTTCTCTGATCGCGCACACAGAGAGAGGGAGAGAGAGACAGAGCTGACGGGGTCGGACAGAAACTCCCCCTGAATTCTTCATCGTGAAGGTCAGGAGGGAGAAATCTGGCGTACAAATGCTTCTTATCAAGGCGTTATAGATTATCCCCAACCCTAACTAACCCTGACCACAGCTAACCCTAGCCCTAAGAGGGATAGTTTTCCCAGAAAGGAAAAATCTGCTGTTATTGACTCCACATGATTTGTTCTATTCTCTTATGACATTATTTCTTCAGCCAAACACAGAATATGTTTTGAGGAATGTTAGTTTGATTTTACTACTAAAAAAAAAGGAAAATAAACAGGAGTCGTTTATTAATTTTCAAACCATATTCATCATACAGATTGTGTTTCTGCAATTTGATAATGCAAAACATAATAATGCAATATGACAAAAGTTTACTTTGTACTTTTTCTTTAAAGACTGGATTGTTTCAGCTGCGTTAAGGCTGCCTTGTGCATAAAAAGCTGCATGCTAAACTGCAAAGTTCTGTGTGGGACACTGTTTTACATGTAAGAATGCGAGATGCAGGCCAGTGGAATGGGAAATGGAGGCAGTTTTAATATGAATAATTTTTTTCATAATCTTAAAATGATTGTTCACCCAAAAATAAGAATTCTGTCATGATTATTTACTCATCCTCCATTTATTCCAAACCTGTTTGAGTTTCTTTCTTCTGTTGAACACAGTTGAATTATTAGCCCTTCTCTAAATATTTGTGCTGTATAATGGAGAGATCGACATATTTGTGACATACTAGTTTTATTAACTAATTTATTATAACTGATTTCTTTTGTCTTTGTCATGATTACAGTATGTAATATTTGACTAGTTATTTTGCAAGATACTAGTATTCAGCTTTAAAGGCTTAACTAGGTTAATTATGTTAATTGGGCATTAGTGGTTTGTTCTGTTGCCGATTTAGAAAAATAAAAATTTAAGCGGGCTAAAAATATTGACTTTAGAAGTTTTTACATTGAATTTTTCAAAATTCCAGCCTAAGTAAAAGTTTCTCCAGAGGAAAAATCTAATAGGAAAAACTGAAAAAAAATTCTATTAATTAAAAATAATGAATTAAACTTCTATTAATACTCTTTTAAACAGCATTTGGTAAATATTTGAAATAGAATAATTTAGCGCCCTATCATACACACACTATAGACCATATACACCCATACATTATGGCCTGGTTTGTTGCTATTTTCAGACCAACGCAACTAATTTTTCAGGTTTTGTGCCGCGTTGTTTAAATAAAAAATCTGTTTGTGCCACTTTGTGGACTCATGTGTGTGCCGGTCTAAAATAGAGGTGTGTTAAGGTGAATTGTGGGAGCGTTGCTATTTTGAGGAACTGAAATAGACCGCGCCACTGACCAACTAAAAGCTGCTCTAAAGTCCAGTGCAGGGCACATTAGTCATTTTCCTATGCAGGTCCAAACGCTAACACATCGCTTTATACACACAGGATGTACAGCAATACACAAATATCTTTACAGATAAAAACAATTAAAGGTTTTTTCAGTTTATTCTTGGCAATTTGTTTCAGTATTATATATTATGTGCATAGTTATATTTGTTTTGATAATAACGAGTGTAGATTTGTCCACCTGTGGGCTTTTGAAGATGTCTGCATCACCATATGGGGCATAAGAGCAGGACGTGTGTTTGGACATTACTCTGTTGTTTGACCACACTTAATTATTATTGTTCATTTATTCTTTTGCTGAAAATTAGTACTGAATTTAAAAAATAGTTTTGAAGCAAATATTCCTACTTAACAAATAAAATTGCGAACATAAATATGTAGGCTAATGGATGTCTTCAGTGGGGTGTGTACAACACTGTTTCCTTACTCCATTAAAGTAAAGGAGTAAAGAGTAAAAGTAAAGTAAAGAGGCTGAATGGAGGAGGCTGGTTCTTTAAGAACCTCCAAAAGTGGATTTGGACTTTGCACCTAGATTGTTAAAATAGAGCCCTTAGTCTTCAACTGTACGTTGAAATATGTTGAAAAGCTGCAGGCACTGATTTATAGTAGTTTGATTAGTATTTCTTTGTTTCTGCTATGAATGTCAATGGCTCAAGTTTTCAACATTTATCAGAATACTATTTTGTGTTCAACAGTAGTAGATAAATGTTTTAAACCACTTGTGTGAGGAAAATATCATTATTAGGTAAACTGTCCCTTTAAGAGGCACATTTTTAGAGTTCAGTGTCGTGCGTGAGTATGCATGACCCAAGTTCAGTGGTCAAAGACATCCATCTAGTGTGTGTTTACATGGACTGAAACGCTGAAGGAAAAGTGCAGTGGAATGCAAAAACACGTTTTGTGTCAGCGGCCTCTTATGGTACAGCTAGCATGTTTACACAGAACAACAGTTGAAGTGTAGCGACAGCAAGAACATGACTGAGCTTATGGTCATTCACTGCATATTTTAGTGTCTGAAAGAGTGCCAGTGCGAGTTGAAGGTGAAGGAAATGAGAGAGACAGTTCTGGCCCTGGACGGAAAGTGAACGGCTGCTTTATGTCAAAGGTGGCGAGTATTTTTACTGAGAGCGTGAGAGCCGTCAGATGGAGAAACATTACGAATGCACGCACAGATACAGGGAAACGATTCGGTCTTCTGTGCAGAATAAGGGGCTGTTCACACAGAATAGGACTGCACGATAATATGCAATATTCAATTCAATTCAGCTTTATTTGTATAGCGCTTTTACAATGTAGATTGTGTCAAAGCAGCTTCACATAAATGGTCATAGTAACTGGAACAGTGTGGTTCAGGTTTTAGTGTTTAAGTTCAGTTCAGTTCAGTTTAGCTCAGTTCGGTGTGATTTAATCATTACTGAGAGTTCAAACACTGAAGAGCAAATTCATCGATGCGTAGCTCTACCAATCCTGAACCATGCGAGGCAGTGGCGACAGCGGAGAGGGAAAAAAAACTTTACCTGATGGGAGTGAAGAAAAAAAAACCTTGAGAGAACCAGACTCAGTTGGGCACGACCATTTTAATTTCTCCGCTGGCCAAAAGTCTTGTGCAGAGCTTCAGTCACCGCGGTGGAGGCTGGAAGATGGCCTCAGCGAAGACTCGTCTGTTAAGTGTTGCGATAACGATATTTCTTCTGATATACATCTGAAGTCACAATTATCAGTCAGTCTTTTATATTTTTCCCAATTAAAAAAACTGGTCTTCATCCAGCCATAGATAAATAAGACTTTCTCCAGAAGAGAAAATTTAATCGCAAATACTGTGAAAATTGACTCATTTTGCATTCAGCTGTAACTAAGTCGCGAAATGCTGTTTTATCAGCTATTAAACAAAATAGATTAAAATGTTACAAATATACAAAAATAAATAGGCTAAAGATATTTGTCTGAGCTAATTAAATAAAAAAAATAAACATTTTGATTTAAAATGCCACAAAGGAGTGAATACCACAGTGAAAACTCTGATTCCTTTGGGCTGTTGTGATTTTTCACAACAGGATCGGATGGAGATAGTAAAGGCCTCATCTGTTCTGGTCAGATTTAGATAACCAAACGTATGAATGCAGCACACAAATGCTTGGGACATACAATTAATTGAATCTGTTGGAGTTCTCTGTGATATTGATATTGTACATACTATTATCCTTATAACACTAATTTTCTGATATATTGTGCAGCCTTAATAGAACACGCCTTTCAGTTTAATTGTGCTACTTCTCTGTTGTTTTGCTAAACACACACTTCACTAATGCGCATGACCATTATGGCTTACATTTTGCTGCATTCTAACATTTGCAGCTACTGTTCTGGCAAACTTTATTTCTTCAGTTTCTAACTAAAGCTAAATTATCTGCAGGCTCAGACAGAATTTTATATTCATTTATTTTTTGCTTTTTCTGTAAAAATCTAATAAAAAAATCAATCGAAAGTGTTTCATTTGACAGTGGGATTGTTTAAAAAGATGTTAACATGTAAAATAATAGTAAAATGCTCCCAATTTATTTGAGCTTTTATAACTTACTTTAATCTTATTTAAGGTTTTAATTTATTAAGCTACAGTATCTCACTTAAAACATCCAGGAAAAACAGAAAAGTTGCAGTACTATTTGTATTGTACACAAATCATCTAAACATGTGTGCAGTATTACTGAAATCAGTATAGAAACTGAATAAATATGTTTACACACATTAACACAAGTAAATAGGTTGAAGAGAACCATGATTGCAGATCCATGATTGCATTTCAACCAAACTCATTCAAACATAACCATCTTAAAAGATTAGTTCACTTAATGTTTGAATGAGTTTGGTTGAAATGCAATCATAATTGTGTTGGGTAATTTCATACCTGTACTTGTCAAGTGACGATAACCTCATATTTTGCTGAGCTAGGGTTTAAAATTAACTTGTTGAAGTGTGAAAAGCTTTTATCTTCACATTGTGTTAGCATTCATGTGTGCTCTGTGCACTGATCATTCAGAATCTGCTCTGTTACAACACTAGCTGGGTTTCAAAAACATGCAAATCTTCAAAAACGCTGCATTTCTGTCAGTTTGTTAGAGCAGCTGTCTGTAGTATTGAACCTAGTAATCAATAGTAAACAAGAGACGCATAATAGCGAGAGCTGATTGGTCACGTGGGTGTAATGTTTGACACTTGCTGGAGGATGTTTGCACTGTTAATTGAGCAGTAAATTAAAAACCATAGGAGTTTAGGCTTTTTCTAAATGTGCCTAAATTATCCACATTTCTAAGAAAAGCTGTTTCCTTGGATTGTTTTAAGAAATCCCTAACTCATCTTTTTGCTAAAGCATTTAATTGTATTTAATGCGATTTTTGTAATTTTGCTTATTAATTGTTTTAATTGATCTTGACTTAATGCAAATACTTTGACTTAATGTAAATAAGTCATTTTGGCTTTGGTGGCATTTGTAATTTTTGTTGTTGTACATGTATTATCAAATTGATCAATTATATCATTAGTATTACGTCAGTTTATTCTGCAAGTGCGTTTCCATCTCCTGTTATTCACATTAATCTTTTTTGCATAAATCCAGAGCCACCCAAAATCCTGTACAAAATCTACATTAATTAAAATTACAACCGTAACACACAAACAAAACAACTAAAGCAAAAAGCAAGCTGTTGTTTGTATTTAAAAATGAAAAATTAGATGTTGTGTTTTGTTGGGTCAGCAGGTGTTTCTGTGTGGAGTTTGCATGTTCTCCCCGTGTTGGCGTGGGTTTCCTCCGGGTGCTCCGGTTTCCCCCACAGTCCAAACACATGCGCTATAGGGGAACTGATCAACTGCACTGGCTGTAGTGAATGAGTGTGTGTGTGAATGAGTAAATGTGTATGGGTGTTTCCCAGTGACAGGTTGCAGCTGGAAGGGCATTCGTGGCGTAAAACATATGCTGGATAAGTGGGCTGTTTATTCCGCTGTGGCAGTTCCTGATGAATAAAGACTAAGCTGAAATAAAATGAATGATGTTATGTTTTGTCTCTGTGTTCAAGTAATTGACTTGATGAAAATGAGAGATGCTTGACGTCATGTTCCCAGAAAATGCTAGAATGCATCAAATGTGTACTTAGCAGCAAAATGCATAAATGCAAATGCACAGATAATACTCCTCACGTAAGCTTTATTTGACTACCCTCAAGACTGCAGTCCCTATAATGCTTCTTATCAGCTTCGTGCTTTAGAGGAGCTTTATTGTGTTTATGGTCTGCTGAAAAAATACAGAAAAATATCAGAAACAGCGAGACTTTCGTCTTCGACCGCTCAGTGACCTGAAACAGAAGTTTGGCATTGGGTCACGCAAACGCAAAATTTACACCTAACGCCAGAGGAGCTGAAACGCATCCAACTGAGCATCTGTAGAGGAACTCAGAGACCGTCATTCATCAAACTTTCCCATCCAGCATGACACAAATGTTGGCATTAAGAACGAGAAATCAGACAGAGAAATCACAGCCGCAGTCTGAGCTTCTTCATGAAGCTAGAGCATTTAGCAGTTTTAGCATGTGAGGGTTTAGAATTGTAACTTAAAGAAATCACAAAAATCCATATAAAATAGTTCATTCATTCATTTTCCTTTGGCTTAGTCTCTTTATTCATCTGTGGTCCCCACAGCAGAATGAACCACCAACTATTCCAGCATATGTTTTAAACAGCGGTTGCCCTTTCAGCTGCAACCCAGTACTAGGAAACACTCATACACACTCAAACATTGCGGCCAATTTAGATGATCAATTCCCCTATAGCGCATGTGTTTGGACTGTGGGATAAACCGGAGCACACGGGGAGAACATGCAAACTCCACACAGAAACACCAACTGACCCAGTCAGAACTCAAACCAGAGACATTCTTGCTGTGAGGCCCACAATGCCAACCACTGCGCCACCTTGCTGCCTATAAAATAGTTTTATAGATGAGTTTTTTTTTCTACCCAATCCAATTTCTATTACTACAAAAACATTAATAAATCTGTATATTTGCAGTTTCCCATACTCTGCGATTTCTTGTTTTTTTTTTTCTCCATTTATTTATACTTTTGAATTGCATTGTGGGATCTTGATCATTCCTTTAGCAAGATTTGATCTTGAAAAGTTGGGAAAAGTGACTTATTTTATAAGCTGAAGTAGGGCTGGGCGATTAATCGAAAAGTAATCAAAATCGACATTCAGAATCAATAATTGATCTCAATTTTCCAGGTCTATTTTTTTTTCTATGACTAACTGTGCCGTGTGTGGAGTCACGAGACCCTGCTCTGCCTGTTACTATTGTGTTGCTTTGCACTACATTGATTGTGATTGGAGCAAAGAGGCCTTGATGGCATATTTAAGAAATCATCATAAAGAGTTATTTTATTTAGAAGAGATGATGCGTATTTTCTACTTTTAATATGAAAAACATTTAAAATAGTTTATTTTGTTTTCAAAAGTGGAAGTTATTTATTAAAATTTTCTTAAGACAGAAGTGACTTTTCATTTAGGGTGTGTTTTAATTTCAGTTGTTCAACGTTGATGTTAAATAAATAATCATAGATAGTGTGTGTTTCCTTCAATATTTTAAAATCAAGTAATGCATGCTCCATTCAAATATCTCTCACTTGCATGTGGGCATATTCACTATACAAAACCTGTCAGTGAACTATGAGGGCAAAAAAATGAACTAATCATTCATTAATTGTTTATGCCAAAATCGCCCAGCCCTAGTTTGAAGTGATATCTGGGTTGTAAATTACAGTACAAAGTCCTGGTAATAAACCGCCAGTAAGTTTAATAAATTACAGACTTATTTCTACTCGTAATATTTTCTATATAATATATTGTTTCAAACTACTAAAATGTCAAGAAATGTCAATTTGTTTAACCAAAGAGTTGAGTTTTCATCATTAAACATCATTTACAGAGCAGAGATCAAAGTCCAGTAATGCAAATAATAAATGAAAAAGCATGTGAATCTCAAAATACTGAAAATAATAATCAACAGGTGTTTTTACAGTCACAATGTCATCTCAGTGTGAGGATATGAACAAATTACCTTCAACATTATGCTGCTTATTTTTTTTAGATTGCTTTATTTTTATTAATGCAAACTCAATAAAGGCCTCAATGTCAAATGCAATATACAAACGCCCTGAAATGGGCGTTTCATTTCTGTGATGGAAATGCCAATCAAAACATAGTGACCAATCAGAGCAGAGTTGGCTTATTGAGAGGGAAGGGCTTACAGACCTTATGGACGGAATTGATTCAAATGAATCGAATCGAAATCATCGCAAAAATTATGTTAATATAAAATGCATATTCAGAGAAAATGAGCTTAGATGCATTTAAATCTGTTGTAGGAGGTTAAACTCAATATTAGCACACTATTAAATACTGCTATTACATGTGTCAACATTGGGATGTGAAAATAAAGGATATGGCCCTGCCATCGACATCTTTAGATATTATTATTAGATATTATTATTATTAATTATTATTAATTGTGTATAAACCATTCAAACACGCACTCACAACCCAGACTTTCGCTCCGCTTCAAATCATGAGTACAGAATGCATTTAGTAAGCTATTTACAACTTTGTGACTGTTTTGATGATTGCATAGGAGGGGCAACGGTGCCTGTAATGGAAAGGAATACATTTTTATATTTATTTCAACGTGTTTTCATGCCTAAATGAAATGAAAGCACAGAACAGATGCACATTTAAGAAAGGAAGCGACATCCCCTGGTGATTTGGCAGTATGGGTTGCATATATGGAGGATCAGCTCTTTATTGCCACCCTTTATAGAAGTTTGAAAATACAGGAGAAAAACGGGAAAATACATTCACAGGATGATAGCGGGATAGAATTGTAAAATACGAGAGAATCCTTGGAAATACAGAGGGTTGAAAGATATGCTATTAATATATTACTATAAAAAACTATATTAATAAAGGAGTTTTCACTTGAGCAACTCCGCCTCTTAGAATAATGAAAAAAATCATTGCTTCTGAAAAATAGATGTCATTGTGTTGGTAAGTCGTGCTCTGCTGCTCTGACTTGCTCTCTTGTCTTTGTTTATGGCATTTCTGTCATGCTTGCTGGTTGTGGTTTGTGTTTTTGGTTGTGTTGATGTGGTCGTGATTTTGTTTTTAGCAGTGAAAACATCTTCAACAGTCAAACAGCTATAAAATACAGTCAAATATAACAAATGAATAATGTCTGTGTCGTTTATTTTCACATTACTCCTGCTTTGTCATCTAGTAATCTACATCATCGCTTCATTAATGAGCATCACTATTATTTACAGGTCTTCAGTGCAGTATATTGAGAGGAGAATTGAGAAGGCAGTGCTTTAGCTTCTAGTATATAAAACGTTTTAATTGAATAATCCTGCACATAAATGCCAGATTAAACCCCCAACTCTTCATCTCTCTAATGGATGATTAGCTCTGATTAGCCATTAATTAGCTAAAGTGTCTCCCACTGACACACACACAAAGCAGATTAGCCACGGGTCGGATCATTTACTATTTTACTCTCCGTCCACACAATCTTATAATCTTATACTTTGATTTCTAACAGTCATTTTCCTAAGAGTGAATGGAGGATCAGTTTTAATAATGCATGATACTGCCTCATCCATAGATTTCTTCAATATTAATTGTGTTTGTTTTTACAATAATGGATGAATTTAGAGATGCAACATCACAACGTTAAACATTGCGTTATTAAGACTTGATATTTCTTTCGATCATTCTCTTCTTCTATTCTCTTTTATAAAATAACAATATACTAAAGCAGTGGTTCCCCAACTTTTTTTTTATCAAGTACCACCTCAGAATTTTTTTTTCTTTCCAAAAACCACCACCGGTATTGAAATACAGTAGCTTATGCCTAATTAAGCAGCTACTCTACAGTTCAAAAGCCAGGCAGATTAATTACTATTATTAGGCAGTGGTGCAGTAGGTAGTGCTGTCGCCTCATAGCAAGAAGGTCGCTGGTTCGAACCTCGGCTCAGTTGGCGTTTCTGTGTGGAGTTTGCATGTTAAAACCTAGAAATGTCCCTTGGACCTCATAAATATAGGCTATATGTCATCATATTCATATATAAACTCTTTTTGATACATTTTTAGTATATGTGGCATGTATATTGGACTAATTTGCATATCTTTAAAGTCTAAACATTAACTTATAATTTAAATATGTAAATCTAAATCATATGTTTAAAATACAAGTCAGATCTGCAGGTTAGAGTAGGTTTTGTGTGTCAGAAAAGCAAGTGATTAAACTATACCTGTCATAATTGGGACATAAAAATACTGGATTCACCCCAACAACAATTACAAATATGGGGAGGAAATTATTGTAGCTTCAAATGATAGAATACATTAGAACAGGGGTGTCAAACTCAATTCCTGGAGGGCCGAAGCCCTGCACAGTTTAGTTTCAACCCTGCTCCAACACACTTACCTGTAGGTTTCAAACAAGCCTGAAGGACTCATTTAGTTTGATCAGGTGTGTTTAATCAGGGTTGGAACTAAACTGTGCAGAGCTGCGGCCCTCCAGGAACTGAGTTTGACACCTGTGCATTAGAACATTGGAAAATTGAAAATAAAATAAAAGGTTTAGCCTTTAGGTTTAGCTGATTTATTAAAATCAGTTTACTGATCACATCCGTGTTATTGTACGCATCAAAGGGTTAAAAGTGTGTTCATTTTTTAACTTTAATTATTCAGCGATTCCTCAGCGTACCACTAGAAGGAAGCCTGCGTACCACTAGTGGTACACGTACCACAGTTTGAGAACCACTGTACTAAAGCAATGGGAGGTAACAAGGTGGCGCAGTGGGTTGCACGTTCACCTCACAGCAAGAAGGTCGCTGGTTCGAGCCTGGGTCAGTTGGCATTTCTGTGTGGAGTTTGCATGTTCTCCCTGTGTTCGCGTTTCCTCCGGGAGCTCCGGTTTCCTCCACAAGTCCAAAGACATGTGGTATAGGTATGCTAACTGACCGTAGTGTGTGTGTGTGTGTGTGTGTTTGTGAATGAGTGTGTATGGATGTTTCCCAGTGATGGGTTGCAGCTGGAAGTGCATCCGCTGCCGGATAAGTTGGCGGTTCATTCCGCTGTGGCGACCCCTGATAAATAAAGTGACTAAGCCGAAAGGAAAATGAATGAATGATAACATAATGAAAAAAGTAAATAATTACATTGAATATAATAATCAATATCAAGGTACAGTTCAATTAAATGAGGCTTTGATACTAGGTCACATCATCCAGGCCTTATGTACAGTTTTTGAGGATTGATGTTTACTTGAGTGTGACGTATGGTACAGTACAGTGTGTTTAATCTTGCTGGATTGTCGGAGCCATTAGTGTAGATAAATACAGCAGCTGATGGCGACTGTGACCTTAAACACTAATGTGTGTCTGACCTTAATCTGATGTATACACATGCAAACAAAAACAAGCCGATCGCAGAGTTCAACTCCGTGCTGACGTTCACTCCTGATGTTTACAGACGCTATTACATGTTTATTAGATCATCGTGATTCGAGACTGACTGCTTACATTTGGGCTTTTTTCTTAATGTTGTTTCTGCGCTGTTGTGCATTCGCAGTGTGATGCACACAGTTCATTAGGTCAAGTGTCAGATAATCTAGATTAACCTTTTGACCAGCACATTCAGCAGTGCATTATTTCATTCTTCTTTTAAATTTATCAATATTTTATTTGACTAAAAAGCAACATTGTAGAGAAAAGTATTAAATATTTTGTAAGTAAATTAAATGTATACTATGAATAAATATTAATAAAATATTTACTGTATAATTTTATTATGATTCTCTCACAATTTTTTACTTTAACTTAAGTGGCAATAAGTGAATTTATACATTTAATAATGTTTGTGTTAATTAGAGTAATGGCTCATCATTTGCTCATTCTCACCCTTTTGTTGCAATTTCAGAATAACGTTAGCATGAATAAATTATTGCTATCCTAGTTTTTGGTTAAGTTATTCCTTTATTATCTTGCTGGTTAAGACAAAATTAGTGTGATTTTTTTTTTGTATGTTGTTTTTTGAATAATTATGGGCTGTATTTTATATGTAAATTATATTTGTTTTATTTATTATATATTTTTTCAATTTTAGTCTTTGTTAATTACTTTTGAATTATTATTATTATTATTTTGATTTCTTAATTTGTTATTCATTTATTAATTTATTTTTAATTTTCTTTTTTTCCTATTTACTATTGTTTATTAATATTATCAATCCTGTGCATATAGATTGTTGCTAAAAAGTAATATTCCAATTTATTTCACTCAAAAAAGTGCTGTATGTTTATTTTTACACTTAATAGACCAGTGTTTGTTGTCGTTTTGTGTTGAACATTAAATATAATCTCAGTGATGTCATTTGCCTGTATCTTTGATTTCTCCTGCAGTTGACGGAAAGAACATGGTGTTGCTCTGTCATCATGGCGATGGTCTTATTAGCCTGGCTCCTCCCACTCATTACTTCTGCCACGCCTTTTCCTAGAGATCTGCAGCCAATTAGTGTGGTGGGATTGGACGGTGAGTCACATGACTGACATGATCCCTCCTCCATTCCAACAGATTCTCTGTACAATATACTTTATATTGAAATATTTATGTTTAATTATTATTTATTTTATATTTCTACATTTGTAATCAAACAAATAAAGAAATCAAATAGAGATATATGATCACATTTGAATAAGTACGTTACTGTCTGTAGACTTTAATATGTAAAAAATAAATAGTCAGTGTATAAATAATGAGGTCAGTATAAACATATTAAATTAATTAATTAATATGTTAAAATTAATTTATTGAATCTGGAGAAATGGATCTATATCTTGATATATGACATATATTGTGATAAATGTATGACTTATAGCCCTACCGCTGCGATTAAAAATGCTGTTTTGTTGTAAGGGTTTTAATTAATGTTTGTTTTCTTTGCTCATAATTCGCTTTTTCTGCACTCACATTCACAGGCATAATGGATTTTCCATTAGCCATCACAATATATTATTGTCGACCAGAGCTTTAATAAAACTGATGTCATATTAGACAGATTTTACTCCGCTATTTCCAAACCCATCAGGCCTAAAACATTATTTACAGTAAATTTCATTTACTTTAATTGTCTAAATGTGTCATTAATTCAGAAATTAAACATATGTTAATGTTAGCATTACACCATGTACTTTTTCTACCACTGCTGCATCATAATAACCGCATAAACTACAATGACACAGATCTCCTCAGGCACAGATTATGTGCTTTATTCAGTGTAAACTACTCCCAGTGTGAGTTTAAATGTCACATCTATTGCCTGAAAGCAGCAGCAGATAGTTCAGCTCAGATCTAACTAGCAGACGAAATGAAAGTCAGAGCTGTGAAAGACTGATAGACGGAGGCGTTTGTGTGTTTCTCTGCAGACTCGTACCTGTACCCCAGTTTTCAGGGTCTGGTGTCCAGCAATGAGACGGAGCGTCTGGGTCTGGACTATCAGCGCATGATGAGGATCCAGCACATGCTGTACATCGCCGCCAGGTCTGCATTCACTCAGCTCACACACCTACAGGAGTGTGTTTCAGATTATGAAGATATACATGTCTGTGCAACACACCACATCGAGCTGGACCAGTCTAACATTGAAGAGTATCATGCTAGTCTTCAATGTGTGGTGTCGTATGTGTGATTTAAGTGAGAATAAATGTGGAAATAGGCGGCACGGTGGCGCAGTGGGTAGCATGTTCACCTCACAGCAACAAAGTCGCTGGTTTGAGTCCCAGCTGGGTCAGTTGGCATTTCTGTGTGGAGTTTGCATGTTCTGCCCGTTTTGCTGTGGGTTTCCTCCGGGTGCTCCGGTTTCCCTCACAAGTCCAAACACATGCGCTATAGGGGAACTGGGTAGGCTAAATTGGCCGTAGTGTGTGTTTGTGTGTGTGTGTTTGAATGAGTGTGTGTGGATGTTTCCTAGTGATGGGTTGCAGCTAGAAGGGCATCCACTTCCACTGTGTAAAACATATGCTGGATTAGTTGGCGGTTCATTCCGCTGTGGTGACCCCAGATTAATAAAGGGACTAAGCCGAAAAGAAATGAATGAATGAATTGATTAATGTGGGAATTTTAAATTATTTTGACTTTTTTTGTTCGTTTTGTTCTTATTGTTTGTTTTTCTCCGGTTTAGAGACCATGTGTTTGTTGTAAATCTCACAACGGCAGTAGATGAAATTATTCCACAGCAGGTAAAATACACTCACACACACACACTCACTCATACTCTCACACACAGACACTTAAACACACACACACACACACACAATTTAATTACACCATTAATAAAAAAAAATGAAATATAAATAGCACAACATGAGGAAAAAGTACAAATAATTTGCTTAATTAAATTAAACTAATTTAATCCAAAAAAACACTTTTTATTAAACGTTTAATTATTTTTTTAGATGTTTTAATGATGTTAAATGATTTGTTTTTAAATTTTCTTAGAAAATTCTTTCTTAATGAAATTTAATTGAACAATTATTTATTTATTATTATTTTAAGCTACACATTAGTGGATGTTCATTGCAATTGATTTGTGAAAGTTCTATATAAAAACTGAGCAGAGGGAAATAAAAACAGATCAAGCTATAAAGATTATAACGCTGTATAAAGTGCCCTGTGAGCGTCATTCCTGAGCACTCATGTTAGTGTGTGTCTGCAGATCCTGACGTGGAGATCCACAGACGTGTCCAAGTGCACCGTCAGAGGAAGAAACAGTGTAAGAATCTCCATCACAGCAGATCTGAGATCAGATGAGGAGACACAGCTGCACTAAAGATGTGCTGCTGGAAAGAGTCCACTGTTCAGCACACATCACTCACTGTGCTTCAGTCCACCTACTTTGATGAAAATTGCTTAAAAAGTGCTTAATTGTAATGCTAAGGTGTGCATACATATGAAAGAGTGTGCATAACAGCAAAGCACATCATCGAGGATCATGTTTATATCTGATAAAGAAAATGAGCATAAGCTCTGCTCTAACAGGATCAGGTTTGGAGCAAGTGATAGGAAAAGGCTTTATTTCTGTGTGTTTTCAGGATGAATGTTACAATTATATCAAGGTTCTTGTTCCTCGTAATGACGAGACTCTGTTTGCCTGTGGAACAAACGCGCTGAATCCTGCCTGCCGCAACTACAGAGTGAGTAAACCACGCCAGCGCCCTCATGTGGAGAGAGAGAGAGTGTGTTTATTTGAGTTTAAGTGTGTGTGTTTGTGTATGAGAGTGTGAGTATGTGCTGTGTATGCGTGTGTGAGTATTTGTGTGTGTGTTGATATGCTGTTGTGCTTGTTGTGTTCAGTTGAGTTCACTGGAGCAGGTCGGACAGGAGCTCTTGGGTCAGGCAAGATGTCCATTTGAGTCTCGACAGTCCAATGTAGGAGTGTTTGCAGGTGAAACACACACAGAGACGGATGTGAAAATATATACACCTGCAAAATAAGACTAAATTTGTCTTCCAGGGGGATATTTTATTAACACTCTCACCAAATAACAATGTTAAAATAGATTTAATGAAATGTATTTTACAATTAGATTACATTATGTATTGCTTTGTTATTTTTGTTTTGAATTTAAATAGAGAAAGACAACATGACTACATTATTAAAAGTATATAATAAAGTATATTATTATTATTATTATTATTAAATAGTCATACTGAATAAGTTTCCTTTTTCGTTCTTATATGCCAGTGACTGACTGATTGATTGATTGATTGATTGATTGGCAGGTAGACAGACAGTGAAGTGCTTCTTCATTTAAGTGTTTTACATTTCCCTCTCTTCTATACTTCAGGTGGTCATTTCTATTCAGCCACAGTGACGGACTTCCAGGCGAGTGACGCTGTGATCTACAGGAGTTTAGGAGGAGAGGGCCGACCTGTTCTGCGCACTGTCAAATACGACTCCAAATGGCTCAGAGGTGCAGCTTACCCTGATTTACCTTCATTATAATCACTAGATCTGTTTCTATCAGCCTAATTTCTAAGCGCCTTTTGGATTATTGCATGAAAATAATGCTTAAAGGAATTGCCAAGATGTGCTTACATTTTAAATATTTATATACAATAGTGTATGCATCTGTCTGCACTCCCAAAGAGTGTCTCACACCTCCAAAAGCCACCGCATTCATTGCATTTCATCTTCATCTTCTGAGGCGCAACTCGTTTATTAGAGGAGAACAAACACCACAGTGGCAAATCCCAACAGTGCAGCAGACTCCGCTTCTCTCAGCAGGAGCTTCTCATTTTACTTCTCTTTTGTGTCTCACTGGAGGGAAACGCTGCTTCAGTCACTGATGCTTTATGTGCTGTTCCAGTTATTCCCTCTTTGCCTGGAAACACAGCTCGTGTCTGCGCAGATCATGTGTGCTTTTAGCAGAGAGACACTCTGCTGTGAGAAATGCTCAACTGTTTGTATTGTTGGTCAATTGTGTTGTTTTGTTTCTGCAGAGCCTCATTTCCTGCACGCTGTCGAATACGGGAACTATGTGTATTTCTTCTTCAGTGAGATTGCTGTGGAGCACACTGCTGCTGGGAAGGTAAATCAGCTCCAGCTAGAAGTAAACTCAGAGAATGAGGGAACGTTCCCACAACATTCTCCCAATGTTGTCTAAACGTTACAAACAAACACTCTACTAGTAACATTAGTGAAACTATATATTAATGTTTTCATTACATTATGATTATCATTATACATGACTAGCTGGAATATTCCAGAATTCAACATATTTGATTATGGTCTTCTATGGCTTTCCTTCATCTCTGTTAAGCTGCTTTGACCATCTACACTAGAAAAAGAGCTGTAGAAATGAAGCGTTTATTTCCAAAAGCAGATGACCGCCCTTTATAGAGTCTTTCAGAAGTAGTTTTCTGTATTCTGTGTTTAGATTATAAAGTATGAGAAGCGCGAACATGTTTTCCTCAGTAGTGTTTAATACAGTGCTCCAGACTGAAGCTCTCTCTCTCTCTCTCTCTCTCTCTCTGTGTTTTATTAATCAGCTATTGTCTGTTTCTGCTGCTCATGGCGCAGGTTGTGTATTCTCGTGTGGCGCGAGTGTGTAAGAATGATAACGGCGGCTCCACGCGAGTGTTGGACCGACACTGGACATCATTTCTGAAGGCTCGGCTGAACTGCTCCGTTCCTGGAGACACTTTCTTCTACTTCGATGTGCTTCAGTCTCTGACCAATGTGCTGCAGATCAACCAGAGACCCGCTGTAGTCGGAGTGTTCACCACACAGACCAACAGGTACACACACACACACACACACCAGATCAAAAGATGCACACAATCATCACACACACAAATAAAAATAAACAACAGGTACACACACAATCACTGCATACATGCACCTCACACACTCTCTCTCACACGTTTGTTTTCTGATCTCAGTGAGGACATTGCTTGGGCTTGTTTTTCTCTCAGGTTAATGTTGTGTTTGTTGTTGTTTGGTCTGTAATGATGTTTTTACTGTACAGGCCCAACTGTATAATCTCTTCTCTCCTCAACCCTGCTGTACTGGTATTACTATACTTGTGGGGACATTTGAGCCACAATGTGATGAGTATCAGGACCACACACATTGTATATTTCCTATTTCTGTGTGTGTTTTTCCAGTATTCCCGGATCCGCTGTTTGCGGTTTCTATCTGGATGACATTGAGCGAGTGTTTAACGGGAGGTTTAAAGAGCAGAAGAACAGTGACTCCATGTGGACGGCAGTACCGGAGGAACAGGTGCCCAAACCACGGTGAGACACACACACACACAATCTCTCTCACTCACTCACAAGTTTGTGAAGACAACCCCTCTTATTTCTACATTTATTATCACTACAAAAAGCTAAGAACTTCATGAAACCTGTCAGGATAATGACTGTAAAATTGGTGCTAAATTATTGTAATTTCCAGAACTGCTTTGTTAAGAGAAGAAATGCAGAAATGTTGCATTTGATGGTTTCCTGATAGAAATATACTTACATAAACTCAGTGGCAGTCCAAATGACTGAAAGAGATTTATTTTAGAGGCTGTTCATATATTGCATCTACACACACTTCTGAACTAAATAAATAAACATCTTTTTTTATAGGAAACGTTGATATAAATATTAAGAATTTTAATGTTTCTTTTTTTGGGGGTTTTGGAGTTAAAAGTGTTGCTGTTTTTCTGTGTGAGTGTGTCTGGGTCTGAATTATTATCATTAAATAAAAGCATTGAAAACAAGTGAATGCCATCAAATAAAAATACAATTACATCAGACATTTGTAAAATCATGTAACTATTTTTAATTATTAAATCAAATCATAATAAATAAACACTTTTTTTTCATCTTTGTGTGTGTGTTCAGTCCAGGTTCGTGTGCAGGTGAGGGTTCTGCCTCCTCCTATTCCTCTTCTGTTCAGTTTCCAGACTCTGTGCTGTCGTTCATCAAAACACACCCGCTGATGGAGGAGAGCGTGCCGTCAGTCAACAGCCAACCGCTGATCACCAACACCGCCAGCAGGTGCTCACACACACACACACACACACACACACGCACACACGTAGCCAACTACTGATCACCAACACCGCCAGCAGGTGTGCAGACATGAGCGCACACATGCACACACAGCCAACTGGTGACGAACACCACCAGCAGGAACACACACACATCAGAAGCATCCCATGTATGTGTGTGTGTGTGTGTGTGTGTGTGTGTGTGTGTTGTGCAGGTATAAGCTGACTCAGATTGTGGTGGACACTGCTGCTGGGCCTCATAAGAACCGCACCGTAGTGTTTCTGGGCTCTGAAGACGGACGCGTGCTGAAGATCCTGACCAACACACACACCAACAGCTCACACACATCCCAGCTGCTGGAGGACATCGACGTGTTTAATCCCACACGGTAAGTGTTCTTAACCAACACACACCTTTAGCTCGTGTGTGTTTTTCTCAGTGCACTGATGTGTGTGTGTGTGTGCGCGTGTGTGTTTGCTCAGGTGTGTTGGTGAGCGTGCAGTGTTGGGTCTGGAGCTGGATAAGGAGCATCACGCTCTGTTTGTGGCCTTCTCCAGCTGTGTGATCAGAGTTCCTCTCAGCCGCTGCGCTCAGCACGCCACCTGCAGGAGGTCAGACCGCACTGCACACGATACACACTGCACACACAGCAGCTGGAGCAACCTTTCCCATCATCTGCTTTCCCATCATCAATTTTTGATTGAATTTTGATGGTTTAAATTATAAGAATGATAATGCAGATCTGGTCATCTGAATTCATAAAACTCTAACAGGTTAATAATTTATTGACATTTTATATCAGGAAATGTCTGTGCATTTGTTTTTTTTAAAGAAATCTTTTTACCAGATTTTGTCATGATGAATGCTGGTTATCAAATTAAGGGATGAACATCAAGAGTGTCATTCTCCTTCTAAAATCTAAACTAATGAAAAAAGTAAGTTTAATTTTGGCACACAGTGCTGCACATCAAAGGGTTTTAGTTCAAATGAAAGCATCGCAGAAATATTAGAGTGTACTTATAAAGTCTTTATAAGTATTATTATTCATCTTTATTATTATTTATATTGTTTATTCATTCAATTTCCTTCGACTTAATCCCTTTATTCATCAGGGGCCACCAACTCTCACACACACACACACACACACACACTGACCCAGTCAGGACTCAAACCAGCGACCTTCTTGCTGTGAGGCCACAGTGCGACACCACTGAGCCACTCTGTCGCCTTATTATTACTATTATTATCATTAATTTTATTATTATCATTTATTAATATTATTATTATTTATTATTATTTGTATATTATTATTATTTTATGATTTATTATTATTATTATTATTATTATTAATTTTATTATTATCATTTATTATTATTATTATTATTATTATTTGTATATTATTATTATTGTTTTATGATTTATTATTATTATTATTATTAATAATAATTTATTATTATCATTTATTATTATTATTAATTTTATTATTATTATATTATTATTATTATTTTTTTTTTATTAGGGTATTATTATTATTGAAGAAGCAAGTTCTACTCTACAGTAGTAATACATTTCTTTCACCATCATGTAGAGTGATATATAAAATAAATAAATGTTCAGCTCGTAATTTATATTCAGTAACTCTTCTTATGAATTTAGGGATTTTTACTATTTTCTTTTCGTTGTTGGATTGATTCGTCAGAACTCTACTTGATTCATTAACAGCATAGGTTTATTACAGTGCAGCCAGATGTCAACAGAAAGTCTTCAGACTCCTTACTGAGTGTGTTCCTCCACAGACGCTGCCTCTACACACATGACCCATACTGCATCTGGCTGCGGACGGGACGCTGTGCTGACATGGCCCCGGGGTTCAAGTAAGAGTGACATCACTTCCTGCTGCACTAATAAACCTGATCAGTTATTGAACAAGTCAAATTTGATGCAACTGATCTGCCTGTCTCTCTTTCTGTGTGTGTGTGCATGTGCAGGGCGGGATTTGAACAGGACATTGATGGTGAACAAACGCATTTATTTGACACATGCACTGGTAAGTGAACTAAAGTTACTAAAAACATTATATCATTAAATATCAGCAAAAAAGGAAACATTCTGCTGCTATCTGGAATGTGAATCTGATTAATCCTGGTGTGTGTGTGTGTGTGTGTGTGTGTGTGTGTGTGTGTGTGTGTGTGTGTGTGTGTGTGTGTGTGTGTGTGTGTGTGTGTGTGTGTGTGTGTGTGTGTGTGTGTGTGTGTGTGTGTGTGTGTGTGTGTGTGTGTTGTTTTTGTCTGTGATCAGATGTGATGTCATCAGCAGGAAGTGATGTCAAATCAGCTGTGGATTCGGCCTCTGGTCAGTGTCACACACACACACACACACACACACACACACACACACACACACACAATCATCATCAGCATTACTGGAGAGTTATTGCGGTGTGTGTGGATGAGTGAAACTGAACTAATACTGACTGTATATTTACACTGAACTGTTGATAGACTTATTGATAAACGCAGTATACGAGACGTGGCCTTCAGTGTTCATTTGTCAGGCAGGTAAACAGTGCCTCAAGGAGTTAATAAAAAGTAAACATTGATCCTAAATAAAGGTCATTTAATTATAAGATAATGGAGTAATGATCTGATTTTAGTGCCTTTCAGTATTCAGTAGGTCACGATTCACACTCATTAAATAATTACTGTGCATAGCTTTTATTTTACATTCTTAGGTGATAGAAAACACAGACGTTTCAGCACAATGCCTTACTCAGTGTGACACAATCCACTTGTATCCCACAGTCAATCACATTACATCAATAGTTAGACGACCTCTCAATAGTTCCAACAATCTCACTTTCATTTCAATATTCTGAATTAACCACACTGGAAATATTTACCTTCTTCACCTTTACAAACTCTGAATTGTTTTGTGTAAATGCACCAAAATACACTGCCTATATTCACTGAGAAATGGAGGAACATATTAATTTTCAAAATGGGCTGTACTCAGTTATGTTCAGCACTGTTATGAACTTGTGTGCAGGAGTAAAGCAGCTTCCCGACGCCGACAGCCTGAGCGACGGCTATCACTTCACTCTTCTGGGCGCGTGTGTGTTGCTAGCGTTTGTGTTGGGGGCGATTGCGTCAGGTTTGCTGGTGTCGTGTTACTGCAGACAGAGCTCTCCGCCAACGCCAGAGCCTGAAGCAACACTCGCACACACACATGCACACACACTCTCGCTCAGCAGCCTCGCTAAGATCAACCTGCTGATGGACAACAAACCAGAGAAAAAGAGCGAGTCTCCATCCGCACACATCTACTCGCCCGCTAAACCTCCAGAAGAGCTGCCACCCACGCCCGACTCCACCCCAGAACTGCCAATCAAAAACATCAAAGCCATCAGCAGCCAATGGGAGAGAAGCCACACCCACAACTCCACCCTCCAGCTCATTCCGACCAATCAGAGTCATCCAATGCTTTCAGAAAATCCCAGTGATGATATAAGCAGTAGCAGTCAGCGTTCTGATGCCTCCCTTATGTCACCTGCTGGATTAAAGTCATACAATCGGACTTTATTACCGAAGTCGTATTACAGCTGTCTGAAAGAGCCGTCAGAATGCTCCACGCTTCAGCAGATTCCCGAACAGCCCTCCGCACAGCGCCACGTCCTCATTAAAATGGGTAACGGGATCACCAGCGCGCGCCAGCACACCTTCAACCCCAAGATGAACTCCAATACGGGGAATATTTACGAGATCCAGCGGCCGCTCGTCGCCGGCGGCTCGTGTTTGACGCGGCAGCACAGTTACAGCGAGCCGCCACAGCTCCAGCGCAGCGCTATCGTCAGACGCACCGCATCGCTAAAACCACAGATACCACCCAAACCACTGAACATACCTGCTAAAACACTGCCCTCTGCTGGCACACACAACCACACACACAACTACTGACCCCACGGTCACATGACACACACAACTACTGACACACACACACATACACAAATACTGACCCCGTAGTCACGTCACACACACAATCACCTACCAGCACACACATACACAACTATTGACTCCACGGTCACAAGACGCGCACAACTACTGACTCTCTCAAACACACACACACACACACACACACACACACACACACACACACAAAAATACTGACCTCACGCTCACATTACACACACAACTATTGACCACACAGTCACATGGCATACACACACAACTATTGACCCTGTGGGACAACACTGGTCACACAACACACACATGCAATTACTAACCCCGCGATCACGACACACAACTACTGACCCCGCGATCACATGACACAAACACAACTACTGACCATGTGTTCACATGACACACACAAACGACACACAACTGAGCCCACACACTCAGGGGTCAGAATACCAGCACATTGATGACTGCAGTGTGTAAATATAGTGTGTATATAGTGTAAATATAAGAGATGGGATGTTATTATGGTGCACACTGAATGATTATGCAGTGGTGGAGGGTTATTTTTGTCAATAAATCTGGTTTCTTGCATTTGTTAAACTTTGATTCACTCAAGAAAATGTTTGACTTGATCATCTTCATAATAAATGAGGAGTTTAAAGACTTCTGGGGATAAAGGAGATAAAATGAGAGAAATAAAAGTGATTTTCAATATGGGTGGATCTAGAATTGTGGGTACAATTTTGCATCTCCAAGATAAGCCTTCTTTTGTTTTTCAGAAACTTTAATGAAACAATTTAGAATAATAACAACGTTATCCATAGAGTGTGTGTGCGTGCGTACGTGTGTGTTTAGGCTCTAGTATTGATTTCCAAGGGCAGTTTTTACATTTTTAAGTGCTTTATTAATAACAAAAGAGAATATGATTGGTTTTAATTCAGTGCAGTAACTCCACACGCACATTAATATATGTAATGCCACTAATATATTTGCAGATGTGTTTAACATTTCACTGTGAACACGACTAGATTTATTTTAAAGGGACAGTTCACCCAAAAAAATGAACACTTACTCACTGTTTACTTATTTTGAAGTGATTATCAGCCTTTAACACTTAAGAAGATATTTTGAAGAATGTTGGAAACGGGTAACCATTGACGTCTAGTACTTTTTTTCCTACTATGGGAGTCATTGGTTACCAATTTTCATCATTATGCATTACTCCAGTTTGGTATTTAATACAGACAGTAAACAGTGTAGTGTAAATAGTTTGTTCTTTTCTAATAAATAATAGGTAACACTTTATTTTAAGGCAAATTATATATATTTTTTATTATAATTTCCCAATTAGTCCAAATTTTAAATGGACAATTTTCATATATTTTTAACATTATTAGCAGCCAGATGTTATGAATAAATCTAAATTAAAATAATAAACCATTAACTTTGACTTTTGCGCAAAAAATGAAATCAAAAGCTCTGCATCATGAGTGTTTGATGCAATAATAATCTGTGTTTTAATTGAACAGTAAGGGCTGTATAAAGGAGACCAGATCACATCAGACTGACCTTACATTAACATGAGTGAAAGATCTGCATTTATTTGTGCCTTACATGAGGGTCCTGCGGTCAGAAGTAAAGGGCGATGGACATCCTCTCTTCAAAGGCAGGAGCAGAAGAGCGGATTCACGCACAGGTTCATTCATTTTCAGTTGCTAATAATCATCACTGTATGTTAGAAATCACAGCTGAACACAGAGATGTGAAAATTAGAGACAGGAGGATTATTTAAGGGTCACGCTTTACAATGACGGTCCATGTTAATGAATTTTTTAGCATGATATTAGCATATTTAAATTTTTGCTAATGCATTATTAAAATACAAAATTGTGCTTGTTAATACACTGTGAGTTAAGAATTAGCAATTAATGACTGTATATTTATTAATGTTAAAGATGAATAAAGATTGTAATAAATGTGTTGTTTACTGTTTGTTTATGCTAGTAAATGCACAATTGATGGAATCTCATTGTAAAGTGTGACCATCAAGTCTTTTATGATCACTAATGGAGGAACAATATGATGAAGATGCCAACGGACCCAGCCAGGACTCGAACCAGAGACCTTCTTGCTGTGAGGCCACAGTGCTGACCACTGAGACACCGTGTTTTCCTTTTTACAATGTAATAATCATATTTCTTTATATAGCACCTTTCCAGGGCTCAAGTACACTTAACAATAAACAAAAATACAGAACAGGCAGACAATAGCAAGCAATATTTATATATTATCATTATTATTATTATTACAATTTGTTTTCACGTGTCATGGTGAGTAGCACGATCACCTCACAGCAAGAAGGTTGCTGGTTCGAGACCTGGCTAGGTCAGTTGGAATTTCTGTGTGGTGCTAAATTGGCCGTAGTGTACAGTACATGCATGAATGCAAGAGTGTATGGGTGTTTCCCAGTAATGGGTTGCAGCTGGAATGGCATCCACTGTGTAAAACATATGCTGGATAAGATGGCGGTTCATTCCACTGTGGTGACCCACGATTAATAAAGGGACTAAGCTGAAAAGAATATTAATGAATGAATGACAATTAGTTTTCAAATTAAAATCCTATTCTTTTTTTTTTTCCAAATTTCATTGGTACAATTTAATAACCAAATATTAACATTTAGTATTTTGCTTCTCAAAAGGAAACATTTCATCATTAATCACATTTTTAAAGTAGATATTTGAGGAGCTGTGGAAATAATGCGAATAAAGTATGGTGTCAAATGTGTTGCTTTATTATTTGAATAAACTGATAAATGATTGAAGAAATGTTGTGTTTTATTATTATAAACGTGTTTTAATGCACTCTGTTATCTTTAGATTGTATTTTCTTTTTACTGCATCAACTCACAGATCCAGTACAATGTTAAAGAAGCAGTCGATTCATGTTTACATGCATTGTGTGCGACTGAGAAAGACTTGTGTGAACTCCGCCTTTTACAGTAGCCACGCCTCTGACATCAGTAGCCCCGCCCAGATGCAGCACACAGGTTTGTATCACAACTATTAATCATTGTTTAATAAGAGCACTGTAATAAGATGACTGAATCTGTGAGCCTGTGATGCATCTGCTTTATATTAAGTGGTCCTAATATGTAAACAATGTACTTACTGTATAAATGCATGATTTTATATAGTGCTTATGCTTTATTCAGTACATGCATGTCATTAATTCATCATTCATTTCTGTCAATACATTGTTGACTCATTTCTTTACACTATAACCCATCATTAAAGCTACCCATACCACCAAACCTGACCCTAACTTCACCCTTGGAGTGCTCCATGTAACACATTATGAACAGAAAGTACATCATATTTATTTTTTAATGTAGTTAAGGCCACTTAATATAGAGTAGGAGCAATATAATTTCTATTAATGACAGTAATGTCCAACATGCCTTGTTTTAATGTGTGTTATTTTTGATAGAACATTTGATCTCTTCAAATCTCAGGCAGTAAACACAAACAGGAGTCATGAGTGAGTATCTGACTTTATTCTCCTTCATAACATCATCAGTGAAGTTTCTACTGCAATAAATACAGGGGAAAACGAATATGAAAGGCCACGGTGGACAGTTCCAGTTTTATTTATTATAAAACATACAGCATTCATATCTCACTGCTTTAACTCAATAAAATGAAATGATAATAGTAGCTTCAACTCAAATCATGAATCATATTCAAACTAGATTTAAATAAAACTACAAAAAGCACTTTTGTTCTGTTATTCTGTTCATTTTCCCTGCAGCCGGTGGTCATTTATAAGCGTTGGCTTTGTGTTTGGGCAGGAAACTGAAGTTTTTAGGCACCGGCCCCAACAACATCTCACTGCAGATGGAGAAAAGAAGCGAATATAATGTTAGTGTCGAATGCTGGATTCTGATTGGCTGATGGTCACTCACAGGTGTTTGGTTAGTCAAATAAAGGCACAGCTAAAGTAGTTCTGGCAGATTTAGAGTGCATTAGAGCTCCATATCACTCCGCTGAATGATTAGAGATATTTCACAGCTACAACAGCCAGAAATCACAGAACACAACAGAAGGAGGAGATGTGTAAGAAACTAGTGCTAGAGCTGCACAACTGTTTCAGCATCAATACAGCACTGTGCATTCACAATAGTCACATCGCAGGATCTGCAATGTTGAATCTGTATTATTATTACTGACCAAAATTTGAAGACACTCATGATTTGTTTATGATGATGGGTTTTGGTAACTATGAAATTACCAAAACAGTTATTATTTATGAGTGTTTCAGTCAATTTTTAACTTTAAGGAAAGTTGATTGCGTTTATGTATATATGTGATGAGACTACATGCTGTTATTTTACATTAGATTATTAAATTTGTGTATGTAAATTTTGCTAGACTTCCAGATAATCCTATAGCACTGTGTATTTTATTTGTACAGTATTGTTGCTCTACTGTATTACTGAATATTGGTTTGTTATATTTTATGTAGATGCACTCCCTTACAAAATCAGCCATCAGTATCGAAAATCATTCATTCTTTCCAAATAGTTCATCTGGTGAAATTATATTCAATATCGCAAAATATATCGTCAAAACATTAAATATCACAATGTAAGTATCATCATGCAGCCCTAACGCCCTTTTCACACGGGGCTACAGCGTCAACGCTTGACTGAGGGCGTGTCTGAAGTTGGGGCTGAAGTGATCGCCATAGCTGCGTCAGCCAATGAAATCCAGTCAGCAATAGGCCACTGTCTGAGCTGGTGTATTTGCATACAGCGGTTTGATTGGCTGACGCTTCCGTTGGTGCTTGAAAAGTTGAGCTAGTCCCAACTTCTGCAGCAAGCAACACTTCTGAAGCGCTGCCGACGGATCCACAATGCAATTCAGCAACGCCTGACGTCACCCATTTAAAGTGAATGGGAAGCATTGACGCTGACACCCCGTGTGAAGGGGGCGTAAGTCTTACACACAGGAGCAGTCTGAGATTTGCCAAAAACCTGACAAATAAACTCCGATGCAACATAGTAGAGCAGTGATCACCTGCGGGATGGGGGATTATTACTAAATAAGGCATTGTTTTGTAGTAATTCATCTTCAGATTTTCCCTACAGCATTGTTTTCCACTGTAATGAAGTAATTGTCTGATGTATCTACTCTACTGTTTTGCAAAAGCACGCCTGATCGGACTTTTAGAATGAATAGGCTGGATATACTCCACTCTGCTGACACACAACTGTGTTTAAACCCCTTATTAATGTCATGTTTGCATAAAGGTTGCCCTTTAATAAGCCTGTGTAGTCACCTGATCTGGATCCAGTCGTCCACATGTTGGCTGGCCATCAGAGTCTCCAGGTAATCTCGACCCATGTAGAACGGCGGCCGCTCATTGATCCTCTGCGGGACTCGCTCTAGCAGACCCACAGGAATATACCTGCATATACACAAGCACCAGAACACTGAATAACAGGCAACACGGCGTTCAGGAAAACAAGACACGACTCGCTTATCTCTGTAGGAACTCGGATTTGAGTTGTATTTATTCTGCATGTTCAAGATTATTCGTCCTCCTGTAAAATGTTTATTATTTTTAAATAGTGCAGTGAAAGTTAATTGTAATTAATTGCATCCAAAATAAAAGTTTGTTTTGACATAATATACATACATAAATGCCGGAATATATTTGAGAAAATGTTTATGTATGTTTAGATATAAAAATAAATATAGGATACTAATTATATATACACATTTAAATACCTCTGTAACCAAATAGTTTTGTTTACATGTGTGTGTGTGTGTGTGTGTGTGTGTGTGTGTGTGTGTGTGTGTGTGTGTGTGTATGACATATACATAATAAATATATATAACACACACACACACACACACACACACACACACAAGTGAAAACAAACTTTTATTTTGTAAGTGATTAAGTGTAATTAATCTTTTCCCAGCACTATTTTTAAGCAATGTTTACATTTTTCACAGTTTTTCCTATTATATTTTTCTTCTAGAGAAACTCTCATTTCTTTTAGTGGCGCTGAAATGTTCAAAATATTAAACCTTTTTTTGCTTTTATCGCTGTGGTCAATATTATTAGCCCCCTTCAGCAATATTAGTGTTGGATTGTCTCCAGAACAAACCACTGTTACACAATGACTTGCCTAATTACCCTAACTTTACCCTAATTACCCTAGTGAAGCCTTTACATGTCACTGTAAGCTGAACACTAGTGTCTTGAAGAATATCTAGACTAATATTATGTGCTGTCATCATGACAAAGATAAGAGAAGTAAATGTCCGTGTGTTCTGACCTGCACAGGAAGGAGAGCCACTCCAGCAGGAAGTTGCGTGTTTTCTCCACACCCTGAGTGTCGGAGCCCCAGTGCTCCAGGCCGAAGTGTGTGAAATCCCGCAGGATGTCCAGACGCTCGGTGGAGGAGATATCCCAGTGCCGAGTCTCCTTGATCTCAGTGAAGAGCCACGGTTTGATCAGCGCTCCTCTGCGAAGACGCAGGTAAAACACGGCAGATTAAGAAAAATACAGAGCTTAAAATATGACAAAACAAGCTGGATTTTAATGATTGACAATCGTACATTTAATTAAACTGAATACTAAACGCAGTAAAAAATAGTGTATTGAACATCTGAAACATCTGAAATGTAAACGGCACCAATGATGCATCTGCTGACTGACAGATATACATTACTGAGCAACGGTTATTTAATCATTCACACTAAGGACACTCAGAGTTGTATAGCATTACTTTGCTACAGCAATCAACATGTAAAACGTATTTTTTAAAATATTTTTGTTTGTTTTTTGGAGGCTAAATTAAAATACCACCGAACTGCCCATGCTAATTTAGAGTTTGAGGCCTACTTTACTAATATTGTCAAAAAATATAGTCAATATTCCTCAAACTGACAGCTGTAATACACAGATGATGAGCTGACCTGGCCACCATGATCCCCGACACTCCCGTTTCTCTGGCCTTCATGGCATCTTCATATGACAGAATATCACCGTTACCTGTAGAACACACACACACACACACACACACACACACACACACACACACACACACACACACACACACACACACACACACACACACACACACACACACACACACACACACACACACACACACACACACACACACAGAGCGAGTCAAGCTAAAGTTCAATGTGTTTATCTTCAGTCTCTCTCTCTGTGTGTGTGTGTGTTTACCGAACAGCGGCACTGGAGCGGCGAGCTGCGCACACGTGTCGATATAATCCCAGTCTGCCAGTTTGGTGTATCGCTGCTCGCGTGAGCGTCCGTGCAGCTGCAGAGAAAAACACCACCGTTATACTTGCACATTTTAAAATGAGTTATTTAATTACTATTTCTACATTTGCTGTAAATTTGAGTTTAGTTTAAGCTCATTTAATTTATTTTAGTTTAGTTTTTAATTCATGAACATTTATATTTCGCTTTTATTTGTTTAGTTTTAGTAGCTGTAATTTCTGTTTAGATTTAGTTGGTTTTATTAATTAGTTTTAGTATTTTGTGAACAAATTTCTGTTCAGTTTTAGTTATTAGAGTTGATCAGAGTGAACAGAACACGCTTGTAACAGCTTGTGCAAAACTCTGAGTGATGAAAATAAGTTTGAACAAACCCGAAATACAAAAAATGAAAGTAGAAATGATCAATAATTAGAACAAATTTCTTCATATTAAAGATCATTACCTGGTTTACTTTTTTTAGCATATGAAGAAAACGCATGTATTGGTAAAAGTGCACCTACAAGTCAGATTTTACACTCCAGAATAGGCTTATTACTTCCAAAATGTATTATTTTTATAATTAATATTTTTGTTATCGTTATATTTTGTTAATTATCTGTAATTTTGTGCTGCTCTTGGTACCGTGATGAGTGAAACGCCCCACTTCTTCATCTCGGGGATCAGCTTGTGTGCGATGTTGCTGTTCTGCTGGACTCCTGTGCGGATCTTCACTGTTAGAGGAACGTCCAGCACCTGCAGAACAGCACAACACTTACAGCTGAACATCATCATTCTCATCATTAATCCCGAGGGCAGACTCAGCAAATATTAACTCTCATAATGCAGTAATTTGGTAGAATCTGTTGTCGTATTTCAGGTCCGTTTGGACCTGATAAATTGTAAAATTAATTTATTTTTAATTTATAGTTTAATTTATTTTAATTGATTCCTGAATACTGAAACATTTCATCATATATTTGATGTAGTGACTTTTTCATACAAGCTTTCTCATCAGTATAATAATAATATATGTTATATATCATTTATATAAAATATTTAAAATAAAAATATATTAAAAATGCATACAATTTTATATCAATTTCCCAATACTGATGAAAAATTTGATTTGAATAAATCACTGCATTGATAACCACATTGGACTTAATGAAAATAAAATAATTTATACAGCTGCATTTGTTATGAGGGGCTGCAACAAACATGTGATTTCATTTATATTTTCACTTCACTTATAATTTCTTGATCATTTTCACAGATAGCTTCCTCTCTGAGAGTATTTTCATAGATCTGGTTGCATCATGTGAACGATCACTGATGTTCAGTAATGCAGTTCAGTGCTGAGAGTCACATGTTACACTAATAATAAGATGAAACAGAGTCTGTAAACACAGTAATCCGTGATGATGAAGACTCTGTTCACTTACTGAATTCATCCCTCTCACAATCTGCTCAAACTTGCTGGTTCTGGTCATGAGTCCACATCCACCACCCTGCAAAAACAAACAAACAAACAAACAAACAAACACACAAACACACACACACACACACACACACAAGGGGTCATATGTGTAAATAATAATAATGTGTGTTCTTTAATACAGATTATAAATCCTCGCAGCCTTTATCTTGAAGATTACCTTCTTGTAAACGAGATCGATGGGGCAGCCGGAGTTTATATCCACAAAATCCACATCGATGTTCTGGTTGAGCAGCTCAGCACATCTGGTCATAGTGTCTGGAAAACATCCTTCCAGCTGCAAAAACACATTCACATCACCACAAACACTCATTTACAACGAACACTTCTGTACAGCTTTATTCTGATAACACACACTAAACTTCACACTTTTATTTACTTTTTTTAATGGATTTTTTTAAGATTTATTTTTTGGGCTTTTTGCCTTTATTAGATAGGACAGAAATCAGACCGTAGGCGAAGTGGGAGAGAGAGGAGGGGGGTGGGTTTGGGAAATGTCCAAGAACACAGCTTCTTCAAACTAGTCAACAGCACACTGATGATCATATAACAACACACTGCCACTTTACATCTAGATGTTAAATTTGAAGAGTTATCGGTTATCAATATTGGCCAAAATTTCCATATGAATGCGTCCAGGCATAGATTTAAAGAGTTTCTGTTATCGATATCGGCCAAAATTTCCATATCGGTGCAGCCGGATGTAAATTTGAAGATTTATCGGTTATCAATATCAGCCAAAATTCCCATTTAGTGCATCCAGATATAAATTTACAGAGTTATCGGTTATCAATATCGGCTAATATTTCCATATCGGAGCATCCAGACTTCAATTATTAGTTATCAATATCGGCCAAAGGGTATCAATATCGTGCATCCGGATGTAAATTTAAAGAGTTATTGGTAATCGATATCAGGCCAAATTTCAGTATCCATGCATTCTGGACATAAATTTTAAGTTATCGGTTATCGATATCAGTCAAAGATTGTAGCATTAAAAACATTGATATTAGCGTGTGGTAGTTGTACCTGAACACCAAACAGGTCCTCTGAGGCATGTCTCTTCAGAAGAGCCCATTCAGACGCCTGACCCTGCAGCAGATTAGTGCACATGGCCATCTCTCCACACGTGATGTCAGCTCCGAACCGCTTACACACACGCCGGAACGGCAGATTTCCACACTGCAGCACAACACACACACACCGTGAGCTGCCAAAACACACTTCATCAAAACACACTGACGTCCCGATTAATATTAGAGGCAGGAGTTTACCGTAGTAAGAGGAGCCAGATACAGCTTGTCTCTGAAATCCACCTGAGATGAGGGAGGCAAATAAAAATTCAGATGCAAACCGGTATATAAAGATCTATCGACATTGATTAAAAAATATAGAAAAAGTCACATTGCATATACAGTATGTCTCATATTAACTATCATGCTGAACTGCTCGGTTACATGCAAATTCTGTGTGATTTCACATCTAGACAGCAGCGTGTTATTCAGACACACCTGTTTCTTTTCACAGGGTCTCAGTTTGATGATGTCGGCATCAGTAATGGGCCCAATGGTCTTTATAGGAGGAACCTGCAATTCACAACACATTTACATGATCAGCAAACTCAATCCAGAGCCTTTCTGAAGCAAAACCGCTGTATGTGTCATGCACTGAATAATCGACATCGGGCGAAATATCCATATCAGTACATCCAGACTTTTGAAGGCTTATTGTTATCAATTTCGGCCAAAATGCCCATATCGGTACATCCAGAATGAAATTTAAAGAGTCGTCGGTTATCGATATCAGCCAAATTTGTCATACTGGTGCATCCAGATATAAATTTAAAGATTTATCGGTAATCAATATCAGCCAAAATGTCCATATCAGTGCATCCACACTTGAATTTGAAGAGGTATTGATTTATCGGTTATCAGTATCAGCCAAAATTTCCATATCTGTGCATCCAGACTTAATTGGTTATAAATATCGGCTCAAATTTCCATATCACAGCATCCAGTCTTCAATTTAAAAGGTTATCAGTTATCAATATCAGCCCAAATGTCCATATCGGTGCATCCAGACTTAAATTGAAAGCATTATCGGTTATCAATATCAGCCCAAATGTTCATATCAGTGCATCCGGACTTCAATGAAAAGCCTTATCGATTATCAATATTGGCCCGAATCCCCATATCGGTACATTCAGACTTAAATTGAAAGTGTTATCGGTTATCAATACTGGCTCAAATGTCCATATCGATACATTCAGACTTAAATTGAAAGTGTTATTGATTATCAATATTGGCCCGAATATCCATATTGGTACATTCAGACTTAAATTGAACATGTTATCGGTTATCAATACTGGCTCAAATGT
The DNA here is from genome assembly GCF_052040795.2 of Danio rerio. Taxonomy (NCBI): domain Eukaryota; kingdom Metazoa; phylum Chordata; class Actinopteri; order Cypriniformes; family Danionidae; genus Danio; species Danio rerio. The sequence goes on from NC_141039.2 coordinate 594,480, forward strand.
CCATATCGGTACATTCAGACTTAAATTGAAAGTGTTATTGATTATCAATATTGGCCCAAATGTCCATATCGGTACATTTATCACTTAAATTGAAAGTGTTATCGATTATCAATATTGGCCCGAATGTCCATATTGGTACATTCAGACTTAAATTGAAAGTGTTATCGGTTATCAATACTGGCTCAAATGTCCATATCGGTACATCCAGACTTAAATTGAAAGAGTTATCAGTTATTATTACTAATAATTTTTAACTAAATTAATGAACAATAGTGCATTATTCTGCTTATACTACAGTCCCCACAGCTAAAGCCACTGTTAATATGTTCAGATGTTTCAGACAAGTGAACTGAGGTTTAGTGAGTGATGCATATTTCACCTGTGTCTCTTGTCCATTGGCAGAATCAGAACCGTTTTTGCTTGGATCTTCTGCACTTTGTCTCTGATCTTCAGTATTTTTGCTCTGAATGTTGGCGTTTTCTCTTTGGTTATTAGTTTGTGTCTGATCTTCAGTATTTTTGCTCTGCTCATCAGTTTGTTCTCTCTGTTCTTCATGTTTTTCTCTCTGATCTTCATGTTTTTCTCTCTGCTCTCTGCTGTTGTGTTCAGGTCTGGGTGCGCGGCCGATGCTCTTCAGAAATGCGTCTGCTCCGGGGAATCTCTGCTGTTTTTTGCGCAGGCGTTTCTGCAGCTCCTTGTCCAGCAGGTTGGTGGTGTTTTCTCGGCCGGCAGAGGCTCTGTACAGCTCCGTGTTCACCATGTTCTTCAGATCGGCGCTGGTGTGTGCTTTAGCGTAGCGGCAGGTCAGGCCATACGGACACTTCCCTAAGGTGTTGAAAAGGTGACACTGATCACCCAGATCCGCAGCTTTCGTGGACAGATACTCGCTCACATCGTGCAGAAAGCGACACTTCTCACCATACGGACACACAGAGTCTCGCTCCTGGAGGACACACACATACAGGAAAACCATGAAGCCAGATTAGCTGGTTAGCAAGTCAAGTTTCAGATTAGTTTGCACCAATCCAGGGTTTTAGGTAACAATTATGTTGCTCGGCTTAAATCATTCTTTGTCTGGCAGGCCGGTTATATTCTGGTTATGTTCTGGAAATATTCAGCTTGACTTTAGGCCATGTTCAGGTTATATTCAGGTTATGCTCTAGTTATATTCAGGCTATGTTCAGGTTATATTACGGTCATATTCTTGTTATATTGATCTTATGTTCAGGTTATATTCAGGTTATGCTCTAGTTATATTCAGGCTATGTTCAGGTTATATTATGGTCATATTCTGGTTATATTCAGGTTATGTTTTGGTTACATTCAGCTTTTATTCTAGTTATATTTAGCTTATGTTCAGGTTATATTCTGGTTATATTCAGGCCATGTTCAGGTTATAATCTGGTTAGGCTCTGGTTATATTCAGGTTATGTTCTGGTTATATTCAGACTAGGTTCAGGTTATGTTCTGGTTATATTCAGCTTATGTTCTGGTTATGTTCAGGTTATATACAGCTTATGTTCTGGTTTTGTTCAGGTTATATTCAGGTTATGTTCTGGTTATATTCAGCTTATGTTTTGGTTATATTCAGGCTATATTCAGGTTATAATCTGGTTAGGTTCTGATTATGTTTTGGTTATATTCAGCTTTTTTTCTAGTTATATTCAGGTTATGTTCAGGTTATATTCTAGTTATATTCAGGTTATGTTCAGGTTATATTCTGGTTATATTCAGGCTATGTTCAGGTTAGATTCTGGTTATATTCAGCTTATGTTTTGGTTATGTTCAGGTTATATTCAGTGTTTGGATTATTCAGGTTATCTTCAGGTTACATTCAGGGTTATCTCAGGTCACTCAGAACTCCCTAGCAACTGGATATCAACCACATATGACAAGTATCTCTTTAACTCTACAAACAGTTTCAAATATCAAACTTTCAGAACGACTTCAAACTTTCAGGCTCGACTTTCTCAAGCCAACATCAAGGTGCATCTCAAACTTTACCATCCAGTTTTACACTGTTAGCTCCTGCAGTAACCAACAGGAGTTTACTGCAAAACCTTTCCAAAACAATGAATAAGAATAAGAACGTTTGTAAGAGCTGATGCAGAAGAGTGTGTTGCAGACCTGAATGATGGAGGTGCAGAGGCGTTTATCCTCATAGGTGTGTGGTTTAACATGCGGTCTGCTCTTATTCTGTCCTCTCATCTTCATCTTCTTCTTCTCCTGTTCTGCTGTTTCTCCATCATTCTCCAGCCGGATCTTCTTCTTCTCTGGTTCTCCTCCATCTGGATCTTCTTCATTCTTCTGACTCGAGCGGCCCGACGACAGGAACTCATGAAACTTCTCTTTACTGGTGAGAAACCTACAAAACACAGATGATGTGTGTGTTAAACTGCAGATGATGAATAACAGCATGATTAGAATGTAATATATAATATAATGTAATATATCGGTACTGTGATTTAATGGCGGCGGCGCCTCTTTCAGCGTCCAGCGCTGCAGAGTCCATCATCATAACAAAATCCTGACCCAGAAACCTGGACAAAAATCATATAGTCATATTTAATATAAATAATATGAAAGTAATTGGACATACTGTCTCATCAACATATTCATAATATCAGCACTTTAAAGAGGTGTTCACAAAACTGTGAATAATAAAAAATGAGTATTAAATAAAAATAAATACATTTAAAATATTTGATTATCATAAACTTAAAATTAAAATAAATAAATAAATAAATGACCAAAACGTGATTAACATTAGATTAAAACTAATAAACATTACATAAGAATATAATAAACTAATTAATAAATAACAAAAATCGCCTAACAGTGCAATACTATAGTTAATGGGCAATTCTAAAAGACAAGATATATTAACAAGTAACACGTCTATATTTATATTTCTACCAAAATAATTTGTTTTTCACAAAAGAAATATGAATATATACAGATTATTTTTATGCAACGATGAAATATGGACGACGAAACCTGCAAAAACAATAAATATGTAAAAAAATTAATAAATCCACAAATTCCCTGCATAAATAAAACAATAAATAAATAAATATGCATATATATATATATATATATATATATATATATATATAAAACCACTAATTCCTGCATAAGTAAATAAAATTTTCCTAACATCCTGGCAATTTATTTATTTATTAATCTGCTATCACTTTTAATTATTTATATATTTATTTCTGCAGGAATTTGTGTATTTATTTATTTGCGTGTTTATTTATGGTTTTGTTTATGCAGAAATTTTATGGATTTATTTACTTATTTATTTAATTGCGTAATTGTTTATTTATAGTTTTATTAACGCAGGAATTTGTAGATTTATTCATTTATTTATTTGCGTATTTGTTGTTTTATTTACGCAAGAATTTGTAGTTATATTTATTAATTAATTCATTTATTTGTGTATTTATTTATTTATTGTTTTTGCAGTTTCGTCCTCCATAATGAAGATGATCGTATGCATTTATAAAACTCAAAACCCCGTCATAAAAGTATCTGTGAGGCTCAGAGGAGGAACAGATATTGAGAAATAATGAAGTGCGAAACAGCGATTCTTCAAACTAACTGCACAGAACCACAGGATTAAAGGGTTAAAAGTGCGTGACAGTCGAAAAGAACGATGAAATATCGCCCTCACAACCGCTCTAACATCACTTCATGTTCATATCTGATCACAATTATTGATCATCATCGCTCACCTGCAAATAAGTCCTGTATCTGCACATGTAAACCACAGCGGAGCAACTGGAGGAAGAGTCCGGGCGGAAACAAGAACTTGCGCAGGACAGTTCCGCGCATGCGTCATATAAAACCGAGTATTTGATTTATTCTGTATTATTGACGACTGTGTACTATTAAGGATATATCTCTTCATAACTTCATAAAAATATGCTAATATTTGCAGCACAAAAGGTGCCTTATTTTTATTTTTTCGAAACACATGTATTTGATTAAAAAAGCTGCAATCTAAATTTGTAAAAAAAATTATAATTAAAATATTTGTCTATATGTGTGTGTGTGTATAGAAACAAGCTAATATGCATGTATAATAAGCATTATTACTTCAGTTTTCAGTACTTATGAACTTTCAGAAATCACTGAGGATTTGATGATCAAGAAATATCATGAATATAAAAATATAGAAATGTTTATTTATGATAATGCATGTTTAAAATAGGACATTGATATACACTGTGATGCTAAGCAAACAAAAACTACTAGTATTTAGCATTTACTCCAACTTAAATGCCGTAAAATGAACTCAAGAACCCAAGAAAAGTTTAAAAATATAAAGATTTAATGGATTTAAACAAGTTATTTACATGTTTTCAAGTGTATCTCATTTACAACTGCTTATATTAATCATAAAAATACAAGTACATCCATCATTTGACCAAACAGGCTAAATCTGATCCAAGCTAATCACTTTAGACACAATTTTGTGTTGATTGAACACACATAGGGATTATTTAAAGGGACAGTGCACCCCAAAAAAACATTTACTCATCCTTTGTTTAAAGACTTACATTTTTAAACCCTTTACTTGTTCCAAAACTGACTTTATATACTGTTGGACACATAGTAGGATAGATTAAAGAACATCAAAAACATGTAACCGTTGACTTCCATAGCATTTATTTTTCCTACCATGAAAGTCAATGGTTACAGGTTTTCATCATTCTTCAAAATATCTTATTTCAACAGAAGAAGAAATGAATAAAGGTTTAAAACAATTTGAGGAAGAGTAAATACTTCTCATTTTTAGATGCACAGTCCCTTTGAGAGTTTAAAGAATGTCAAAAATCGGTAACCATTGACTTCCACGGTATTGGTTTTACCTACAATAGAAGTCAATGGTTACAGGTTTTCCTTTACAAGTTTTAAACCTTTCTTAAAAAACCTTTAACTTTGAACCTTTTTTAAACCTTTTGCTTATTTTATTACAACACATATGATGATATTTTAAAGAATGTCAAAAACCAGTAACCATTGACTTCCATAGGATTACCTTTACCTGGTTACAGGTTAGATGTGCTACATATTTATGTGTACTGTCCCTTTAAGAACAGAAGTGACCATAATGGAGCTCCATACAGACACTTTTATGCACATTTTGTCCATGTGTTCTGTCTTTATAATTCATTCTCCAGTCCCCTCAAAAGAATCTAGTGTTACTATTTAATTATTTTACACATTTATTAATCCTTTTTTTTAAGTTTTAAACCTTTTGTAAATATTTTACTTGTCCCAAAACTGCCTTTTCATCTGTTGAACACATAAGAAGATATTTTGAAGAATGTCAAAAACCGGTAACCATTGACTTCCATAGTATTAGTTTTTCCTACTATGAAAATCAATGGTTACAGGTTTTCAGCAGTCCTTAAAATACCTAAAATATTTAACAACATAATTATATTTTGTGTTCAACAGATAAAACAGCATGAGTGAACGAGGAAAATTAATTTTGTAGATGTACTGTCCCTTTAAGAGCAGAAGTGACCACAATGGATCTCCACACAGACACTTTATAAGCACATTTAATCCTCATCCTCCATCTTTACAGCTCATTCTCCAGTCTCCTGATCTTCTCCTGGAAGCGTTTGTTGCTCATATCCAGCACTGCGATGCCTTGTTTCTGGAAGTCGTATTCCAGCGCTCGGAGCTGCTCCAGCCTCCGCCTGATGTTCTCCACACTGAAGTCCAGCACTTTGGGTTTGAGGATGAGCTGCTGGATGTTGATCCCAGCGTCCAGAAAGCAGTCCAGCTTGGTGTTCAGCAGCTGCGCAGACATGAAGAGCACCAGTGAGAACTTGAGGATCATCTTCCTCAGATCTTCCTCTCCGCAGCCCAGAGATCGCAGTTTCAGGCGCAGGTTCTGGAAGTTTTTCTTCAGGCTCTCGTGGGACAGGTCCAGGATCAGTGCGCCGTGGCTCTGGAGGAAAACCTGCGCCTCAGAGTCACTCAGCTTCATCTCGCTCAGCAGGAAATCCACATTGGCTCTGATGCGGTTGGTGCTGCGGATGAAGATGTAGAGGTTTTTGGAGATGATGATCCTGGCGAACTCTTTCTCGTTGTCTCCGCCAAGGCTAGCGCACACGCTCTGCAGGAGCTCCACCATGTTTCTGTTGAGCGCCACGCTGTTGGAGAAGGTGCGTGGAGCTGTGGTCAGCAACCGGTGGAGGTCTTTAGGAGTAATACCTGCAGGAGACATGCAGATATTCAATTATTCGATATATGGTGATGATGAGCACGCAGAATATTATTATATATTTGCATTTATTCAATAGATCACGATAACGAGCATGCATAATATTGTTATAACATATGCTGACATATGCTGATATTCAATAATGCAATATATGGTGATAATGAGCATGCACAATATTAATATTAGACGTGCTGATATTCATGCATATATTTAATTATGCAATAATTCACAACAATGAGCATGCACAATACTGAAATGAGATAATTGCATACATTAAATAATTCAATATATCATGATGATGAGCATGCCCAATATTGATATTAAACAAATGCATATATATATAATTTATTATATGGTGATGTACAAAATATTATTATGAGATTTATCCATATATTCAATAATTCAATATATTGTGATAATGAACATGCACAATATTGTTAATAGACATATGTATAACATCAATAATTCAATAAATGGTGTCAAGGAACATAATATCAATATTGTGCATGCTCATTATCACTAGATACTGAATTATTGATCATTGCATATGACTAATATTAATATTGTGCATGCTCATTATCACTAGATACTGAATTATTGATCATTGCATATGACTAATATTAATATTGTGCATGCTCATTATCACTAGATACTGAATTATTAATCGTTGCATATGACTAATATTAATATTGTGCATGCTCATTATCACTAGATATTGAATTATTAATCATTGCATATGTCTAATATTAATATTGTGCATGCTCATTATCACTAGATACTGAATTATTAATCGTTGCATATGTCTAATATTAATATTGTGCATGCTCATTATCACTAGATACTGAATTATTAATCATTGCATATGACTAATATTAATATTGTGCATGCTAATTATCACTAGATACTGAATTATTAATCATTGCATATGACTAATATTAATATTGTGCATGCTAATTATCACTAGATACTGAATTATTAATCATTGCATATGTCTAATATTAATATTGTGCATGCTCATTATCACTAGATACTGCATTATTAATCATTGCATATGCGTAATATTAATATTGTGCATGCTCATTATCACCAGATATTGAATTATTAATCATTGCATATGTCTAATATTAATATTGTACATGCTAATTATCACTAGATACTGAATTATTAATAATTGCATATGTCTAATATTAATATTGTGCATGCTCATTATCACCAGATGCTGAATTATTAATCATTGCATATGTCTAATATTAATATTGTGCATGCTCATTATCACTAGATATTGAATTATTAATCATTGCATATGTCTAATATTAATATTGTGCATGCTCATTATCACCAGATGCTGAATTATTAATCATTGCATATGTCTAATATTAATATTGTGCATGCTCATTATCACCAGATACTGAATTATTAATCATTGCATATGTCTAATATTAATATTGTGCATGCTCATTATCACTAGATACTGAATTATTAATCATTAAATAGGTCTAATATTAATATTGTGCATGCTCATTATCACCAGATGCTGAATTATTAATCATTGCATATGTCTAATATTAATATTGTGCATGCTCATTATCACTAGATACTGAATTATTAATCATTAAATAGGTCTAATATTAATATTGTGCATGCTCATTATCACTAGATACTGAATTATTAATCATTGCATATGTCTAATATTAATATTGTGCATGCTCATTATCACCAGATACTGAATTATTAATCATTGCATATGTCTAATATTAATATTGTGCATGCTCATTATCACCAGATACTGAATTATTAATCATTGCATATGTGTAATATTAATATTGTGCATAGTCATTATCACTAGATACTGAATTATTAATCATTGCATATGTCTAATATTAATATTGTGCATGCTCATTATCACCAGATACTGAATTATTAATCATTGCATATGTGTAATATTAATATTGTGCATAGTCATTATCACTAGATACTGAATTATTAATCATTGCATATGTCTAATATTAATATTGTGCATGCTCATTATCACCAGATATTGAATTATTAATCATTGCAAACTCTGACAGCCTGACCTAGAGACTTGAGAAAAGTGATGTTCTCCTCCAGGTTCTTGTTGTCGCTGGAGCGGAAGAACGACTCTGGGGATCTGGAGAGGATCTCCACCATCTCGCCGTCGCTCTGGAAGATGCTCCTCCAGAGGCTCCAGCGCTCCTGTAGGTGTTTGCTGGAGCGAGTGATGCATCGTGGGAAGCGTGAGATGATGCTGGCGACGGCGGCCGCGTCTGCACCTTTGCTCTGCAGGAAGCGGGCGAGTCCCTGCTCATTGGTCAGCGCTCGCTTCAGGACGCCCGGGTGCCGTCTGCGGGCCGAGCTCAGGTCCACACCCAAGCTGGACAGGCTTTCCAGAAGACACTTGTTCTCCGCTGCTGGATCCACATTCTGGGGACTGGAGCTGCAGAGGCGAGACGCTACAGGAAGCTGAACACATCTTCTGACGGAGAACAGGAAGTAGAACATCTGCCTCCGTGCCATCTGATGACCAGAGGAAATACTGATTAATTCATTCTTTCATTCATTCATTTTCATTCAGCTTAGTCTCTTATTTATCAAGGGTCACCACAGCGGAATGAACCGCCAACTATTCCAGCTTATGATTATGTAGCGGATGCTTTGAGCTGCTGAAGATAATGTCAGCATAGACTAAGAGGATTATAGATGTGGAGTTTTAGGAGGTGAACACCTTAAATAAATAACTAATTAGATTGATTGAGACAGTTCTGTAGGGGACTGAATCATGAATTAAACACAATAAACAAATGACAAGCCTAGATGAATATAATAGATGGATTCATGTAAGTCACAGAGTATTTATGTACAGAATTAAATGATGAAATCTAAAATAATTCTGTTGTTTCACTGCGTAAAATGAATCTTACAAAGATAAAAAGGGCAAAATCTACTTTGTGAAAACTTTAAACATTAATATGTCAACAACAGCTCGGTGGTGTCACACTGTGGCCTACTGTTAGATCAGGGGTGCCCAAACTCGGTCCTGGGGGCCGGTGTCCTGCATATCTTAGTTCCAACCCCAATCAAACACACCTGAACAAGCTGAACAAACTCTTTCTAGGCGTACTAAAAACCTCCAGGCAGGTGTGTTGAAGGAAGTTGGAGCTAAACTGTGCAGGACAGCGGCCCTCCAGACCGAGTTTGGACACCCCTGTGTTAGATGGTTGTTGTTATTTATTTGCTTGTCATATTCTTATGTGATGTTTATTAATCTAATGTCAGTCAAGTTTTATTTATTTATTTAAATTTTTTATTTTATTTTAACATTTAAATGTTATTTATTTTACTCGTTTGTCGTTCATGAATTTGCCTATTTTATTTATATTAATATTTATTTTGAGTAATGTTTATTTTAGTCTTAATAATTAATATTTATTATAATATAAAATGAGGTGGCTCAGTGGTTACAGCAAGAACGTCACTGGTTCAAGTCCTAGCTGGGTCAGTGTGTGTTTCTGTGTGGAGTTTGCATGTTCTCCTCCTGTTGGTGTGGGTTTCCTCTGGGTGCTCCGGTTTCCCCCACAGTCCAAACACATGCGCTATAGGGGAACTGATCAACTACACTGGCCATAGTGTGTGTGTGTGTGTGTGAATGAGTGTTTTCTAGTACTGGGCTGCAGCTGGAAGGTAAAACAAACTGTAAAACATGCTGGAATAGTTGGCGGTTCATTCTGCTGTGGCGACCCCTAATGAATAATGATTGAATTTGTAACTTTATGGTATATTTATTTCAACAACACTTCATTTACATGTAAACAAACCGTTTTAAAAAGCCACATTTTATAAACAGTTGTCTAAGTGTGATTAATCAACTCACAAAGTATGAAATGCGTTAATTAATCACGTGTTTTCTCCTGATTCTCCTCAATGCGCGCACTGATTTTGATCATTATAAATACCTAATAATGGTAAAAGCAACTTAATATCGACCAGCAGCAATACATTTGTCATCGAACATCTATACAATGAATTAGACGCTCCATATATGTATAAACAATAACAATAATCCTTCTGTGTGCACAAATAAAGCCGTTAATAAAGCGCTTTGGAGAGATCGTAAGACTGTAAACAGAAAGTGGATGTTTATCTGCTGTTATATGGCAGAATAAAACTCTCCACGCGGATCTACAGCTGTAAACATAGAGGTTTCTAATTTTAGCATGATGCCTCCTGAGTACTGCTCGCTGTTTGCGTGTTTATTTCAAGAAACTGTAGTAAAGAACACATTATTCTGACCTACCAGATCCAGACACGCGTGCGCGCTTCCCTGAGTGTAGAGTCACAGCGCCTCCTGCAGACCTGGAGAAACAGCGACACTGCACTCCACACGGCGGCGCTGCAGGAACACTTATACCGCCAGATCTATCTATCTATCTATCTATCTATCTATCTATCTATCTATCTATCTATCTATCTATCTATCTATCTATCTATCTATCTGTCTGTCTGTCTGTCTGTCTGTCTGTCTGTCTGTCTGTCTGTCTGTCTGTCTGTCTGTCTGTCTGTCTGTCTCTGTCCATCCATCCATCCAGCTATATATGAGTGTTCTCCTTGTGATGGCAGATGTGTGTGTGATTGTGTGTGCAACACTTGAGATGTCCACTCCAGCACCGCTCTCCATATGTGTCTGATGATCCCGTCTCATGCATAATTCACTCGCACACACACACACACACACACACATACACACACACACACACACACACACACACACACACACACACACACACACACACACACACACACACACACACACACACACACACACAGAGAGAGATCCATTTCATTGAATAGCTTATCTGAGACACACACACACACACACACACAATAATATAATGTAAAAGAAATAATATCTAGAGAAATAAGTCTGTAAAATAGGCAGAAATGTGCAGGGTTTCTATAGCGTAATAAACACCAGACAATACAGCACTGCAGACTATTACACATGTGCAGAAAACACACGTTAACACAATTTTCAGGCTTAAAAGTTGATAGCAAAGATCAAGATCCCACGATGCAGCTCAAAAGCAGAAATAAATGAGGAAAAATGAAAACCTGAATCATAAACTGTGGAAACTGTAAATTCAGGGTAATTTGGCACAGTGTGGTCTCCGGTGCAGCTCTCCACAGGTGTTTGAGTTTCTGAACCTGATCCTGTGCTGAATAATTGACAGGGGAAACGAACGCTCAGCGCTCCTGGATCTCCTCCGAGCATCAGAAACAGCATCAGACTCCACAGGTGGAACTGAAGCTCACAAACTGAAGGATGTCCAAGAGAAGATGGGTGGAATTCAAGATCTGCCAAACCATCAGCTGCTCAGCTCCGGTCGGCCGCAGGAGTAGACCTGCATCTCCATCTCCAGGTAAACCAACATGTCTGCTGCATATGCTGACCTCAGATCAACAGAGCGTGCATGATGTGTGTGTGTGTGTATGTGTGTGTGTGTGTGTGTGTGTTTAAGAGTTTCTTCACTGATGCTTTTTTAATATATAGTCAAAAATAATACAATATAGGGATATATATAATCACTGTATAGATGTCTCTCACTGATGATTTTTAATATACAGCTAAAATAGTGCAATATAGGGCTATATATACTGTATAGATGTCCTTCACTGATGCTTTTAAATATATAGGCAAAATAATACACTATAGGGCTATATATATATACTGTATAGATGTTCTTTACTGATGCTTTATAATATATATGCAAAATAATACAATATAGGGCTATATATGCTGTATAGATATTCTTCACTGATGCTTTTAAATATATAGGCAAAATAATACAGTATAGGGCTATATATATACTGTATAGATGTTCTTCACTAATGCTTTTTGATATATAGTCAAAAATGATACAATATAGGGATATATATATATATATATATATATATATATATATATATATATATATATATATATATATATATATATATATATATATATATATATATTCACTGTATAGATGTCCTTAACTGATGCTTTTTAATATACAGGTAAAATAATACAGTATAGGGCTATATATATACTGTATAGATGTTCTTTACTGATGCTTTATAATATATATGCAAAATAATACAATATAGGGCTATATATACTGTATAGATGTTATTCACTGATGCTTTATAATATATATGCAAAATAATACAATATAGGGCTATATATACTGTATAGATGTTCTTCACTGATGATTTTTAATATAAGGGCAAAATAATACAATATAGGGCTATATATATACTGTATATATATCATTCAGAGATAATTTTAATATATAGTCAAAAATAATACAATACAGGGCTATATATATGTAGTGTATAGTTGTCCTTCAATGATGCTTTTTAATATATAGGCAAACATAATACATATTATATATTGTATAATACACTTTTACTATAAATTAATATCGTACTTTTAATGTGGGATGTATTTACTTTTGCAATTTATTTCAGAAAATATTAAAAATGACCTTATATTTACCTCACATCAGTCATTTACAGAGCATAAACATCGCATTTCATTCACAGTTGCCTCATATTTACATCTATTTTACCTTATTAGACACGAGCATAAAAATGAGCCTCAAAGGCAATGCACTCATCAATTATTTACACATTCATTATGCTCATTTAAAGAGTAATCACCATTGTTTATATAGTAGTATTTGCAGTGTCAGGCTTGTGCGCGCGTCATGACGTCACCGCGCCGCTTGTCTCGTGTGTTTACGTGGAGAAACATGGCGGCTGCTGTGACAGCAGCACAGCCCGAATAAAACACAGAGTAAAACACACAGCCGATCACGCAGGTTGACCGTCCGATGCCAGCAGCCCGCGCTCTTTAGGCGGGTGTGTGTCTCTGTCTGTCTGTGTGTGTTTGTGCCGCTTTTATGACGCTCGTGTGTCCGTGTTTAAGCCGCAGGAACCGCACAGATGATGGAAGACGAGGAGCGACAGAGAAAACTACAGGCCGGCAAAGCCAAGGTGGGATTTACCTCATTCTTACCCGTGTGCTTTCGGCGTGCTTCAGGTTTAACGCACATTTACCTCATTATCGCTGTAGTTTACCTCAGAATTGTCAAACTCCCATGTGAGATTCAGAGTACTGCTGTTATTTACCTCAGAAAACAGCTGACATCTGTTATCTGTCACCCATTTACCTCAGGTTTACCTCACTTCTGTCTTTGATCATAGTGATATACAGTGACAACTGTAATCAGTCACAGATTTACCTCATATTTAACCATAGTTTTACCTCACTTCTGTGAATTATCAAAGAAAGTATCTCACTTCTATGATCTGTTACATATTTTAAATCAGATTTACCTCTCTGTTGACTGTACACAGCATCATTTACTGCCTCTTTTACCACAATTTTACTCACATTTACCTCAGATTAACCTCACAGCAGTTATTTACCTCAGAAAACAACTGACACATGTTATCTGTCACATATTTACCTCAATTTTACCTCAGGTTTGCCTCACGTCTGTCTGTTGTCAAAGAAAGTAACTGACATCTGTTACATATTTTAACTCTGATTTACCTCAGTATTGACTACACAGCATAATTTGCTGTCTACTTTACCTCAATTTGACTTAAATTTAACCCATTTAACCTCACAACTGTTCTTTACCTCGGTAAACAACTGACATCTGTAATGTAATACACATTTACCTCAGGTTTACCTCACTTCTGTCATTTACCATAGAAAATAAGTGACAACTCTAATCTGTTACATATTTTAACTCAGATTTACCTCACCGTTGATTGTACAGCCTAACTGACTACCTCTTTTACCACAGTTTTACCTCGCTTTCACTCTCATTTACCCGTTTAACCTCCCGACTGTTATTTACAGCTGATATCTGTAATTTATCACACATGTACCTCACTTTTACCTCATGTTTACCTCACTCATTTACCATAAAAAAATATGTAATATTTAACGCAGATTTGCTCCAGGTTTACCTCACTGTTGTCTTTGCAGCATGGTGTATTGCCTCATATTTACCACAGTTTTACCTCACTTTACCTCGTATTTACCTCACAACTGTTATTTATTTTAGAAAATTCAAGAAATCTTTAGTCCATCATACATTTAACTCATCGTTGACTGCACAGCAGTATATACTGCCTCATTTTTACCACAATTTTACCTCACTCTGACTTATATTTACCTTAGTTTAACCTCACCACTGTTATTTACCTTGCAAAATAACTGACATCTGTAATCTATACCTCAGATGTACCTCTTTTTTTACCTTATATTTACCTCACTTTTGACATTTAACCTTGGAAATAATTATGGAATTAAATGCAAATTTACCTCAGATAACCTCAGGTTTAACTCACTGTTGTCTGATTTATTCCTACAACAATTTTACCTAATTTTATCTCATATCAATGCATGAAATCTGTGATCTGTTACACATTCACCTCATACTTATCCTCTGGTTTACTTTACTGTCATTTAACTACAAAAATGATTTAACAAAATACATCAAAATTTTGCCCTATTGCTGTTATTTATTTACCTCAGAAAATAACCTACATTTATTTCCTGACATTTACCTCAGTTTACTTCACAGCATAATATTTACCTTCATTGTACAGCACTTTGTCTGATATTTACATCGGAAAACAACCGAGGCATTTTACACTGCCTCTGAATAACCTCAATTATACCTCTTTTTGCCTCGTATTTACCCATATTTATCACATATTTACCTCAATTTTAGCCCATTGTTGTGGTTTACTTCACTGTTATCTTTTCAGCATAATATTATGCCTCATTTACCTACATTTTACTCCACTTTGTCTGTTATTTACCACAATTTACCTCACATCTGTCATTTGCATTAGAAAACAACACTTAGACAATTCACACTGCCTTATGTTTACCTTAATTATACCACTTTTTGCCTCATAATTATCACATATTTACCGCAATTTTACCCCATTGATGTTTTCAATTAGATTGGAATCAACCTATAATCCAATCTAAAACAGCAGTGGGGTAAAATTGAGGTAAATATGTGATAAATATGGGTAATATGAGTGAAGTATTTACCCTATGTATAAGGTAAATGTGAAGAAGTATCTGACATCTGCAATGTGACTCCCATTTTTTATCTCCTGTTTATTTAATCACATTATTTGTTCATCAAAATAGCGTATATTGTGCTCATCAGCCAGTCAGAATCAGGCATATAACAGTGCTGTAGTAGAAGACGAGATAATGTGGTGTGTGTGTGCATCTGGCTGCTGCTGCAGGTTTACTGTGAAGCCAGTTTCTGTTGTGTTAACATGTGGATGGGCTTGTGAGACTGGATTTTCCAGCCAGGATCTGTTCTGTGCTTCACATTTCTGCATGTGAACAGATTTCAGGTCGCTGTAAACTGTGCTGTGATTGAGTAAAGGATGACGCATGATCATATTCAAGTGGAATCTGCAGTCAAGGCTGAAGTGCGTTATTATGTGCTTCACTGTTCCTTTAGTATCACTGGGTGACTCTGGCTGTTTTATATATTTATATCATTTATTTTGCTAGCTTTGTTTTCATTTTACTGACATTTTGTTCGTCTATTTGTTTTTTTAAATCTTTGAATAAATATGCATACTTTTGGTTTCATTTTGAGTTTACTTATAAAAGTCTTTATATGAATTTTAATTAGTTTTATTTTTAAAATTGTACAGAAATAGGACATTTTATTGGCTAAAATAACATAAGGGGATTTTTTTATATATTAGATATATTACATTTATTTAAATATAGTGTAATTAATTTATATTGTTTAATTTTTATTTTATTTAAAGGAGTAGCCAAAGCATCTTAGTCAACAAAAGTAAGGCTCAAGTAAATTTTATCAGGTAAATAAAATTTAAATAAATATAAATATAATACATAAAAAAATGCTGTTTATTTAATTGTGGATTCCTGTTGTATTTTTAATAAAATTATTTAGAGTTAAAACTAATCCTTGCAAATCCCAATATGATTTAAATCATATGTTCACTCTTCTCTGTTGAATAATGTGGGAGAAAATTTCATTAAGCATTAGCTATTTTCGACAAACCTTTTAAAATATGTTATTTAAATGCTTTTTTGATTGATTTTTCATTATCATTTCATAAATTCGTAGAGCTGAGATTCATGGAGGTTTCTGTATTGCCTTCCATGTGTTCAATTTGATGCACATTGATGAACTTTTACTGTTTGAGCACTGTGTATCATCACGTTTCTGTTGAACACACACTGGCCTCTTCAGGGCGTGATAACACAACCTTGTTATTTTATAAATAGAGCAGATTTCTTGTCTAAAAATACCCCAAGTCTGAATCAGCGTCGAGATCATGACCCCTTGGTTCTCGCACGCTCACTAGGAAGTGAGCATATGTGAGTGAGGTCACTTGTGCTGACCTACACAGAGCCGTCTGTCTAATTCCTGCTGACAGTTCCAGGTGACGGCTCTGGGTTCGTCCTGTACAAACAGACAGATGTCTTCTAGATCCATCTGTACATCTCACACTTTCTGACTTCACGAAGGAGAGATATTTACAGTTTGCTTACAGCTACTGAACATCTGCTTTTGGGCTGAATATCAAAGAGACAAACGTTTTGTGAAACGGAAAACAAATGTTTCGTTGTACGCTTCAGATGACAGATCCACTAGAGGGCACTGTCTAAATATTAGTGAATTTCAAATACACCACTTATGGTTTGTTTTGTTGTATGTTTCACGACAAGTCCACTAGGGGGTGCTGTCTGTATTTACAAATGACGTTTTTGTTGCAAATTTGAGATGACAAATCCACTAGAGGGCGCTGTCTACATTTTTGTGAATTTCAAATGTATTACTTTAAGCTAAATGCTGTTCTACATTTCAGAAGACAGATCCACTAGAGGTCATTGTTGTCATTTTTATAAAACGTAAAAATGCATTACTTCGTGTACGTTTAGTTGCACATTTCAGTTAAATCGACTAGAGCAGAGGTTCTCAAAGTGGGGGTCGTGGGACAATGAAGGGGGGGTCGCCTGGTGATTTTCAAAATTCAATGAATTTTTATTAAACCTTAAGACTTACTGTATTTTATCAATAACCTACTGATGAGAAAAAAATAGTCGTTTATAGTTACTATAAACTATAAACAGATTTTGTAACACCAGGTTAAACTTTCTAGCCCATTTACAGCACTGACATACATAAAAAAAACAAAGAATAGACTTGGGTCTATTGGTGTGTTTGTGCGCGTCATTGCATACAAGGTTTCTGTATTTATAACCACCACCTCAGAGAATATTGGGGGTCACGAGTCACTGGCATTGTCATTTTGGGGGTCGCGGGCTGAAAAGTTTGGGAATCCCTGGACTAGAGGGTACAGTCTACATTTTTGAAATTCTAAATATATTACTTAGAGCATGTTTGTTGTAAGTTTTAGATGACAAATCCACTAGAGGGCGCTGTCTACATTTTTGCTAATCAAAAAGATGTTACTTAGAGCATGTTTGTTGTACGTTTCAGATGACAAATCCACTAGAGGGCGCTGTCTACAGTTTTGTGAATGTGAAATAAATTGCTTAGGCTACGTTTCATTGCACATTTCAGATAACAAATCCACTAGAGGGCATTGTTCATATAATAGTAAATTTCAAATGTGTTACTTATGGTATGTTTTGTTGTATGTTTTATAACAAATCCACTAGAGGTAGAAGGTGCTCTCTACGCATTTACAAATTACGTTTTGTTGCACATTTGAGATGACCAATTCACTAGAGTGCGCTGTCTACATTTTTGTGAATTTCAGATGCATTACTTTAGGGTAAATTTTGTTGTACATTTCAGAAGACAAATCTACTAGAAGCCACTGTCGTCGTTTTTATAAATCGTTTAAAAAAATGCATCGCTTCGTGTATGTTTAGTTGCGTATTTCAGATGACAAATCCACTAGAGGGCGGTATCTACATTTTTGAAAATCTGCAGTATGTAACGTAGAGAATTTTTTTTTAACGTTTCAGATGACAAATCCAGTAGAGGGCGCTGTCCACATATTAGTTAATTTCAAATACGTTACTTAAGGTATCTTGTTGTACTTTTTATGACAAATCCACTAGAGGGTGCTGTCTACATATTTACAAATTACGTGTTGTTGCAGGGGTCATTGTTGTCATTTTTATAAAAGTAAAAATGCGTCGCTTTGTGTTTTAGTTGCACATTTCCACTGGAGGATGCTGTGCAAATTTTAGCAAATCTGAAATATCTTATTTGGAGCATGCCGGTTGTACGTTTCAGATGACAACTCCACTAGAGGGCACTCTCTATTTTTTTGTGAATCTGAAATGCATTACTTGGGATACATTTCATTGCACGTTTCAGATGACAAACCCACTAGAGGGCGGTGTCTATATATAAGGAAATTTTTAAAAAGTTGCCTATGGTATGTTTTGTTGTATATTTCATGACAAGTCCACTAGTGGGAGCTGTCTACATATTTCAAATTACGTTTTTTTGGATATTTGAGATGATAAATCCACTAGATTAGTTGCACATTTCAAATAACAAATTCACTAGAGGGCGCTGTCTACGTTTTTGTGAATTTCATGTTACTTTGGGTAAATGTTGTGCATTTCAGATTAATCCACTAGAGTGCGCTGTCTACATGTTTCTAAAACGTAAAAAAAATGTTTAGTTGCACATTTCTAATAACAAATTCACTAGAGGGCGCTGTCTACTTTTTCATATCTAAATTATTTTGTTGCATTGCATATTTGAGGTGACAAATCCACTAGAAAATTTAAAAATACGTTTGCTTGGTACATTTTGTTGCGCGTTTCAGATAAAAAATACACTAGAGGGCGCTGTTTATATTTTTTGCATATAAGAAATGCATTAAATAGGGTACATTTTGTTTCTCTTTTCAAATACAAAGTGCACTTCAATAACAATTTTACCTTGATTTTATTTTTTACTTATTTGATTACAAAGCATAGACACAGTTAGGTTGTTTTGTGGTATTTATTTGGTGTTGTGCAAGAAAATAATGCTTTATTTGTCAGTAAAATCTCCCTGTTAATGTCATTAGTGTGTAAAGGAATGAAAGTTGTTGTCATCACACTGCCCCCTAGTGTTCATTTTACCTGCAAACTGCAGTCAAACGTATGTTGAGGTATGTTTTTGCAGTTTTCACATAGGTGTAGGCTGAAGCACATGTTTTTAGTAAGGCTGTGTTAGATAATTGCTTTCTGCAGAAGCTTTACAGGTTTGAGCTAGAATTAAATCTGAATCAAACTGATTGTCATCTAGACCTCTGCTGAGGTGAAGGTTGATGCTTTACCACAGCAAACCACACAGTAAAACACTCGCTTTTACCTTGTGAATATGTCTGGGGGCTCTGAATAAAGATGGATGTGGTGATGGAAGAACATGATTCAAAATGATTCATAATTTCTTTTGTAAACCTCTGAGTGAACGCCAACAAAAGCTGAAGACTCATTTACGTAGAATTGTGCCGCAGTACTGCAGAAATAAATCATGCGCACTGATTGTGTGGTGAAATATTAAAGCCTTTGTGTCTGTGATGCTTTTTCTAGCTGGAGAAATATCTGTTTATTTCAGTTATCGATGAAGAACTGCTTAGTCAGACGTGCATGTGAGTTATCAGAGCAAAGAAAACATGTAGGACTGAATAAATCATAACGCAGATCTTGTGTTGTTGTTAGTATTTCTTTAGTAAAGCAAGGCGTTTTATTGCTAATCTTTGTAATATGAATATTGGATATACTATTATTTGAAATTACGACTTTTTTAAATGTATTGTGCAGCCCTAATAAACACTTAACGATGTTTGGCGTCGTCCCAAATGCAACACCAGCATTTTTTTTGTACTATAAACATATTCGTAATCAGGAGGTGGTATAATCAATAACGTTTGAGAATTTTGCTGTCACAATCCAAAAGTAAATAAAGAAATCCAACCTCAGCACCCAATAACTCCTTCCCTTAATCAGTAACTCCTCCCATACATCAACAGGTCCTCCCCTTAATCAGTAGGCCCTCCCTTTCATGACTAACTCCGCCTTTTAATAGGTAGTTCCTCCTATTTGCAAGTAGCCCTTCCCCTTTATCTGTAACCCCGCCTCTTCATAGACGCTCCCTTTTTTGCAAGTAGCTCCTCCTTTTCATCAGTAGCTCCTCCTCTTCATCAACAGGTCCTCCCCTTAATCATTAAACCTTCCCTTTCATCACTAACCCTGCCTCTTTATAGATAGTTCCTCCTCTTAACCAGTAGCTCCTCCCTTTAATCAGTTACCCCTCCTCTTCATAGATAGCCCCTCCTCTTTAGCAGTATCCCTTCGCCCACATCAGTAACCGCGCCTCTTCATCAGTAGCTCTCTCTCTTTGCAAGTAGCTCCTCCCCTTCATCAATATTTCCTCATCTTCATCAACAGGTCCTCCCCTTAATCAGTTACCCCTCCTCTTCATAGATGGCACCTTCCCTTTAGCAGTAGCTCCGCCTTTTCAGCAGTACCCCCACTTTTTCATATATAACTCCCCTTCTTCACAACTAGCTCCTCCTCCTCATCAACAGCTATTCCCTTAATTAGTAACCCCTCCTCTTCAGAGATAGCTCTTCCTCTTTATCAGAATCCCCTCCCCTTCATCAGCAATCCCTCCTCTTCATAGATAGCTCCTCCCCTTCAGCAGTATGCCCTCGCCTTTATCAGTAGCTCTCTCTCTTTGCAAGTAGCTCCTCCCCTTCATCAACAGATCCTCCCTGTAATCAGTAACCCCTCCTCTTCATAGATGGCACCTCCTTTCATCAGTAACCCCACCTTCATATATAGCTCACCTTCTTTGCAAGTAGCTCCTCCCCTTTATCAACAGATCCTCCCCTTAATCAGTAACCCCTCCTCTTCATAGATAGCTTCTCCCTGTCAGCAGTATCCCCCATCTTCATTAAAAGCCCCTCCTTTTTACAAGTAGCCTCTCCCCATCACCCGTAACCCCTTCTATTCATAGATAGCTCCTCCCCTTCCACTGTATCCCCTCCTCTTCATCAGCAACCCTGCATCTTCATAGATAGCTCCTCCTCTTCACAAGTAGCTCGTCCCCTTCAGCAGTATGCCCTCCCTTACATCACTAACTCCACTTCTTCATAGATGGCTCCTCCCCTTGATCAGTAGCTCCTCCCCTTCAGAGTGCACCAACACACTTATTTTTAATGGTTGATTAAGTGAGGATTTAAAGTGCACTCAGTATTTTTAGATATGTTTTTCAGTGTAAATGCATGACTTGCACTAATTATTCTACGTAATGGTGTAGAATAGTGCGAAAGTATGCGATTTGGGACGCAGCAAGAGTGACTATGCATGTGTATACTACTGAGCTGTTGTCTGACCTCTGACCCCCGGGCTCTGTGTGTCCTGACGGAGAGGCTTGAGCTCATGTGTTGGCTCAGATGATCTGCTGTTGGTGTTTTCAGCACAGATCGGCTGGTGTTCAGAGCAGCTGTCAGCATGTGCTGTTTTCATGCCAGTGTCATCATTAGCTCACGGCTCTCAGTGCAGAAACAGACGCTCGATTAGCCGACTGCAGGAGCATTAGCATTACATTTCAAAATGCATTTCTGCTCCCGGTTTATCCTCCTTTTCTCTTTACATGGAAATGTTTTTAGTATTTATGTTCATTTTAATGAACCCCTAAATAGTCACAGATAGCAGGATGCTCATGTTTAATTCACTATACTGCCATTAAATCCTAATCTAATCATGACAAACTATATATCATAGGAGTGCCTAAACAGTGTTCTGAAAACGTATTTTGCTGCAGTTTTAGATTTTTAGCTATGTATTAGTAATCAAAATCCATTGACTGTCACCCTTTCACCTGTGGCACCGTTTGCACTTCTATATTTACATCATAATATTATAATCTTAGCATGAAGCATTCATGACAAAATGTCATTTAAAAGCTTAAAATCTCTTGTTTTCATATCAAATGACAGATTTTTGATAGTTTTTACTGAGCAAATGTTATTTATTTAATTGGAACAAACATACTCGTATAGCATTACTTTCCTACAGCAATCCACATGTAAAGTTTAGATCACGGTTATTATAGTTAACGAAAAAACGAAAACTAAAATGTAAAATAGTTGTCGTTAACTAAAATAAAAATAAAAACGAGAGTTTTTTTCAAAAACTAAAACTAACTGAAACTGTATTGTGTATATACAAAACTAACTGAAACTAGCTAAAATGATAGCAAAAACCTCCTTCGTTTTCGTATTTGTAAATGTATTTGATACATAATCTTACTGTAAGCCTTTTAGAAGTAAATATAATCCGCGCTGCAGGTGTTTGTGTTTGACCCTTTCGCACCTCAGAGTCTCCTGCCGCCATTGGCCAGATCGAGCCGGTTCTCCTCGAGTCATCCTCGCTGTTGCTCCCTCGACAAAAACCACGAGTGGACATGACAGCAGCACGGCGACAGCATTAAATACAGACACTTAAAACTATTACTTTAACCTGTTTGTGCCCAATAATGGGTTTTATTTCTGTATCGCGATTGCGAACAAATCTTTTTAACCAGATGTTCTAAGTGAACCGGTTGAACTGAATCATTTGAAAAGATTTGCGTCTCCAGTAAGCACCTATCCACCAACTACTTACTTTATAGCAAGCCTAATACCCCCTCTGACTCTAAATAATCCAGTATATACTCGCATTCAGTTATCAGAACAGTAACGTTACATTGAGAAGCGGTGAACTGATAATACTGCGCATGCGTAATTCAGTAAACCAAACACAGTACAGCCTTCTGTGACTGAACTGATCTTGGAAGAACTGCAGCGCGGGTAAACGGAGGGCTTAATGAGAGGATCTGGTGAAAAACGTAAGTTCATTTCATGACAGACAATCCTAATGGAACTTAAATAAGTGAATCATGACTCAGTGGGTTGCAAAACTTTACTCATTTTTATAAAGCGTAAAAATGCATCGCTTCATTTATGTTTAGTTGCACCTTTTAGATAAATCCACTAGAGGGCGCTGTCTACATTTTTGCGAATCTGAAATGTTGTTTAGAGCATGTTTGTTGTGCGTTTCAGATGAATAATCCACTAGAGGGCGCTGTCTGCAGTTTTGTGAATGTGAAATAAAACGTACCAAGTTAGCATATTCTGATATATTTGCTGTGGTGGTGCGTCCACTCTTATTTTCAAGTTGTGCCGTGTTTTGTGTGAAGCTGAGTTATTGATTAATAAAGGAGGCGAATGCATTTATCTGGATGTTAATGCATGCAAATCCATTTGAAAGCATTATTAGATTAGAACTCTAGCCTGCTGATTAGCATGGAGCGTGGCCTTGAAGTGTGTGTGTGTGTGTGTGTGTGTCTGACTGCTGTTTAACTCCAGGTTTGATCTGTTATGTAAAATCAATTGTTCCAAATCTGCCCTGATGAAAGAGTTTGCCAGATCTGAGGGGGTTAGTGTGTGTGTGTGTGTGCGCGTGCGTGCGTGCGTGCATGTATGAAAGTGTGTGTGAGTGTGTTTATGAAAGAGAGAGAGAGAGAGGGTGTGTGTGTGTGTATGGTGTGTATGATAATGTGTGTGTGTGTGTGTGTGTGTATTTGTGAAAGTGTGTTTATTTACTTGCATTTGTACGTGAGTGTGTATGTCTGTATGTGTTTGACAGACTTTGTTTGTGTGTGTGTTTAAAATAGTGTGTGTATAATTGTGTTTGGGTTTGTTTGAGTGTGTGTGTGTGTGTGTGTGTTTTAAAAAAATTGTGTGTGTGTGAGATTGTGTTTGAGTGTGTGTGTGTGTTTGGAAAAAATGTGTTTGTGTTTAAAAGAGTGTGTGTATGATTGTGTTTGGGTGTGAATGTGTGTTTGAGTGTATGTGTGTGTGTTTGAAAAACGTGTGTGTGAAACTGTTTGTGTGTGTGTGTGTGTGTGTATGTTTGAATGAGTTTGTGTGTTTAAAAGTGTGTGGATGCACGCATATGTGTGTGTGTGTGTGTGTGCGTGTGTGTGTGTGTGTGTGTGTGTGTGTGTGTTTATGATTGTGTTTGAGTGTGTGTGTTTGTGAATGTAATTGTCTGTGAGGGTATGTTTGTGTGTGAGTTTGTTTATTTGTTTGCATTTGGGTTTGTGTGTCTGTTTAAAAGTGTGTGTGTTTGTGTATGTTTGAGTGTATGTGTGTAAGTTTGAAAGTGTGTGTTAGAGAGAGTGTGTATTAATGAAAGAGTGTGTGTGTGTTTGTGTTTCTGCATATTGTAGGCAAAGAGCACTGGTTAACACAACACACACACACACACACACACACACACACACACACACACACTGATCAGTAGCCTGCTGTATAATGGTCTCAGATAAACACCGTCAGTGTCGCTCAGCAGAAATGAGAATAAAGCAAAGCGGCTTCATAATTAAAAACCTCCTCCACACTCCGCTGCCATGATCTTAATTAGCAGCAGCACTCGCTCAGACTGCGTGTGTGTGTGTGTGTGTGTGTGTGTGTGAATCTAGTAAATGCACTCTGTGTGCTCTAGTGTTTTCTGTTGTTGCGTGTGCCGAGCGAGCTGTTTTCAGACCGGTGTTTCTCCAAATAGGCCAATCGGGTGTCAGCAGGAGACGGTCACTTCAGGGAGCTGATTAGATGACGCTCAGATTAATGCCAGCCTTTGTGTGGAAAAACAAATTGCATTTAATTTCAAGCTGCGCCGTCACTTCTCCTCCCGCCAGTGCTCTCCAGATCTGCTCTTTTAGACTCTTAGAAATGGACTTTAGTTTTTCACAGAATGCTGAAAGTGTCTGCTGAGTTTTATTCACAGCAGAAATTGAGTTATAGGTCACTGTTTACACTCAGGTCACGCTAGAGTTACTCGTGGATGCCTTTTTAAAGGAGACTTTCCTGCACAATGTTGGTATTGTTAGAACATTGCAAATATAAAACACATAATTAAATTTTTTATTGTTCACATATATATTATTTATTGTTTTTATTAGTTTTTTGTGTATTTATTTTATTTAATATTAAATATAAAATTATTATATATTTTGTTTTATTTATTATATATTAAATTAATATATTATTTTAATAATTTAATATTTACTCTTAAATATTAAATAAATGTATTATTAGATTTGTTTATTTACTTATTTATTTAATATTTGTTTTTTAATATTAAGCAAATGTATTCAATATTTTTGTATGCTTGTTTGTTTAATATTTATTTGTAAATATTGAGAATTGATTGTTTTTATTTGTTTATTTATTTAGCTGGTGTCTTCTGTTTATTGTTAGAAGATGTGTATAATCTGGAGAGACTTGTATTCAAATGTGAATCTTTTAAAAGTTGTCAAATTTATTAAAAGTTAATCTTATATATTCGTATCTTTTATGTTATTATTTTTATTTGTTTCTTTGTTCTTTAATTTACTATTTATTATTTAACGTTAAATATACGAATTATTTATTTATGTATTCATTTTATATAATATTTGATATAAAATTATTCATATATTTATAACTTTTTGTTTATTAATAATACATTTTTAATTATAAATAATATAACTTTGCATTTATACATTTTTTATTTACTAATAATACTTATTATTTAGTATTAAATACATGTGTTATTCATTATTTTAATTGTTTTATATTTATTATTAAATGTTAAATACATCTATTATTTTTATTTGTTCATTTAGTTTTAATTAATTTATTAATTTATTTGTTTGTTTGTTTATTTCTTCTGTTTATTGTTATGAGACACATCTAATCTGGAGAGACTTGCTTTCAAATGCGAATCCTTTAAAAGCTGTAGAATTTATTCAAAGTAAATCTTATATATTCATATCTTTTATGTTATTATTTTTTTGTTTCTTTGTTTGTTAATTTATTATTTATTATTAAATGTTAAATATAGTATTTATTTATTTATTCATGTTATATAATATTTTATATTAAATTATTAATATATTTATTTTTTAATTTTTTATTTATTATTAATTATACATTTTTAATTCTAAATTAATTAAACTTTGTATTCATACATTTTTATTTACTTATTTATTTAAAATTAAGTATTAAATACATGTGTTATAATTGTTTGTTTAATATTTATTATTAAATATTAAATACATTTATAATTTTATTTGTTTATTTATTTAGTTTTAATTTATTTATTTAGTTAGTTTGTTTATTTTTTCTGTTTAATGTCACGAGACAACACATTTAATCTGAGAGACTTGTTTTCAAATGCGAATCCTTTAGAAGCTGTAGAATTTATTAAAAGTACATCTTTCATATTCTTTTATATATCAAATATTAATTTGTTTTTTATTTATTCATTTAATTCATTATTGAATATTAAAATTAAATAGTAATTATTATATTTATTTATTTAATATTAAATATTCAATACATTAATTATTCATTAATATATATTATTCATTTATTTACATCAGAAATATAATTATAGGTCACACTTTATTACTTATTAATTAATTAGTTAATTAATTAGTTAAGTCATTTATTGTTAAATATGAATTAGGTATTGTTTATTAGATTTATTTATTTAAAATTTATGATTAAATATTAAATAAATTTATCAGTTATTATTTTTTTTAATAATTATTGTTAAATATTAAATAAATATATTTTATTTATTTGTTTATTTTCTTTAATTGGTTAATTTATTTGTTAATTGTTGGTTGGTTATTTAGTTAGTTAGTTTCTTCTGTTGAACACAAGATCATTTACTTCTATAGTAGAAACAAAATGTACTATAAGTACACCAATTGAACAAGAATGAAACTCAAAGTAATGATGTGTGAGTAAATGTTGACCCAAGTGTAATTCTGGGGTGAACTAACCCTTAAATGGTGCTTCAGGTGGAACATCATCCACGTTAGTTTTCATTTGTTGTGGACGTCTGTGTAGGATTATAGTGCAGTGTGACAGGAGAAAGTTCTTCCTCTTCTCTCTTCTCATTAGTGCTCGTTTACTGGTCTGGACTAGCATTAGCGCTAATGCCCTTTTTGCTTGTTTAAATAAATAATGTAAAAGCCATATTTGGGATTCCTGCTCGGTTGCCATGGCGATGAGGGTTTCGTTTCGGCTGCGGTTCGGCTCGGCGCTAAGAGGTTTTCTGGGAAATCTGAAATGAGTGTTGGAGAAAGGGGGATTGTGGGTAAAATGTCAAGATGTTCAGATGCAGACGGATCCTCAAGCTTTTTGATCTGATCTAACTGTAATAATTTATGAAGCTCCGCATGTACATTATATAATTGTTCGTATGTTCAGATCTCTTGATATGCATGGATTATTAATAGATTGAGTTAAATGTTAATGCATACACTGAATAAATACATCATTTATATTCTTTTCATTCATATTTTCTTAATATAAGCTTATATAACATCTTTTCAAATGTACTTTTTAGAAAAATAATATAGAAAAATATATAGAAATTATTGTTTATTGTTTTGGGCTGTTGTGGTGGTGCAGTGGGTAGCACGATCACCTCACAGCAAGAAGGTCTCTGGTTTGAGTGTCGGCTGGGTCAGTCGGTGTTTCTGTGTGGAGTTTGCATGTTCTCCCCATGTATGTTTGCATGTATATTTGTATAGTTGAAGTAGTTGAAGTACTATATATTTGTAGTTAGTATAGTTAGATTAGCGTTCCTGTGTGTTAGTAATCTATAGTTTTAAAGCGCTCTTACGTCTGGTGTTTTTTTTTTTGTGTGCTGTTTGAATTTTGCCTTTATTATTTATGTATTTATTTTTTACATTAGTGAATTTTAATCTTGATGGTCCAGGATCAACATTGGTGAATTTTAATCTTGATGGTCCAGGATCAACATTAGTGAATTTTAATCTTGATGGTCCAGGATCAACATTAGTGAATTTTAATCTTGATGGTCCAGGATCAACATTAGTGAATTTTAATCTTTATGGTCCAGGATCAACATTAGTGAATTTTAATCTTGATGGTCCAGGATCAACATTAGTGAATTTTAATCTTGATGGTCCAGGATCAACATTAGTGAATTTTAATCTTTATGGTCCAGGATCAACATTAGTGAATTTTAATCTTGATGGTCCAGGATCAACATTGGTGAATTTTAATCTTTATGGTCCAGGATCAACATTAGTGAATTTTAATCTTGATGGTCCAGGATCAACATTAGTGAATTTTAATCTTGATGGTCCAGGATCAACATTGGTGAATTTTAATCTTTATGGTCCAGGATCAACATTGGTGAATTTTAATCTTGATGGTCCAGGATCAACATTAGTGAATTCATAATCTTGATGGTCCAGGATCAACATTAGTGAATTCATAATCTTGATGGTCCAGGATCAACATTAGTGAATTTTAATCTTGATGGTCCAGGATCAACATTAGTGAATTTTAATCTTGATGGTCCAGGATCAACATTGGTGAATTTTAATCTTGATGGTCCAGGATCAACATTGGTGAATTTTAATCTTGATGGTCCAGGATCAACATTAGTGAATTTTAATCTTGATGGTCCAGGATCAACATTAGTGAATTTTAATCTTGATGGTCCAGGATCAACATTAGTGAATTTTAATCTTTATGGTCCAGGATCAACATTGGTGAATTTTAATCTTGATGGTCCAGGATCAACATTAGTGAATTTTAATCTTGATGGTCCAGGATCAACATTAGTGATTTTATAATCTTAATGGTCCAGGATCAACATTAGTGAATTTTTATCTTAATGGTCCAGGATCAACATTAGTGATTTTATAAACTTGATGGTCCAGGATCAACATTAGTGAATTTTAAACTTGATGGTCCAGGATCAACATTAGTGAATTTTAATCTTGATGGTCCAGGATCAACATTAGTGATGTTATAAACTTGATGGTCCAGGATCAACATTAGTGATTTTATAAACTTGATGGTCCAGGATCAACATTAGTGATTTTATAAACTTGATGGTCCAGGATCAACATTAGTGATTTTATAAACTTGATGGTCCAGGATCAACATTAGTGAATTTTAAACTTGATGGTCCAGGATCAACATTAGTGAATTTTAATCTTGATGGTCCAGGATCAACATTAGTGAATTTTAATCTTGATGGTCCAGGATCAACATTAGTGAATTTTAATCTTGATGGTCCAGGATCAACATTAGTGAATTTTAATCTTGATGGTCCAGGATCAACATTAGTGAATTTTAAACTTGATGGTCCAGGATCAACATTAGTGAATTTTAAACTTGATGGTCCAGGATCAACATTAGTGAATTCATAATCTTGATGTTCCAGGATCAACATTAGTGAATTTTAATCTTGATGGTCCAGGATCAACATTAGTGAATTTTAAACTTGATGGTCCAGGATCAACATTAGTGAATTCATAATCTTGATGGTCCAGGATCAACATTAGTGAATTTTAATCTTGATGGTCCAGGATCAACATTAGTGAATTTTAAACTTGATGGTCCAGGATCAACATTAGTGAATTTTAATCTTGATGGTCCAGGATCAACATTAGTGATGTTATAAACTTGATGGTCCAGGATCAACATTAGTGATTTTATGAACTTGATGGTCCAGGATCAACATTAGTGAATTTTAATCTTGATGGTCCAGGATCAACATTAGTGAATTTTAATCTTGATGGTCCAGGATCAACATTAGTGAATTTTAAACTTGATGGTCCAGGATCAACATTAGTGAATTTTAATCTTAATGGTCCAGGATCAACATTAGTGAATTTTAATCTTAATGGTCCAGGATCAACATTAGTGAATTTTAATCTTAATGGTCCAGGATCAACATTAGTGAATTTTAATCTTAATGGTCCAGGATCAACATTAGTGAATTTTAAACTTGATGGTCCAGGATCAACATTAGTGAATTTTAAACTTGATGGTCCAGGATCAACATTAGTGAATTTTAAACTTGATGGTCCAGGATCAACATTAGTGAATTTTAAACTTGATGGTCCAGGATCAACATTAGTGAATTTTAAACTTGATGGTCCAGGATCAACATTAGTGAATTTTAATCTTAATGGTCCAGGATCAACATTAGTGAATTTTAATCTTAATGGTCCAGGATCAACATTAGTGAATTTTTATCTTAATGGTCCAGGATCAACATTAGTGAATTTTAATCTTAATGGTCCAGGATCAACATTAGTGAATTTTAAACTTGATGGTCCAGGATCAACATTAGTGAATTCATAATCTTGATGGTCCAGGATCAACATTAGTGAATTTTAATCTTGATGGTCCAGGATCAACATTAGTGAATTTTAAACTTGATGGTCCAGGATCAACATTAGTGAATTTTAAACTTGATGGTCCAGGATCAACATTAGTGAATTCATAATCTTGATGGTCCAGGATCAACATTAGTGAATTTTATTCTTGATGGTCCAGGATCAACATTAGTGAATTTTAATCTTGATGGTCCAGGATCAACATTAGTGAATTTTAATCTTGATGGTCCAGGATCAACATTAGTGAATTTTAAACTTGATGGTCCAGGATCAACATTAGTGAATTTTAATCTTGATGGTCCAGGATCAACATTAGTGAATTTTAATCTTGATGGTCCAGGATCAACATTAGTGAATTTTAAACTTGATGGTCCAGGATCAACATTAGTGAATTCATAATCTTGATGGTCCAGGATCAACATTAGTGAATTTTAATCTTGATGGTCCAGGATCAACATTAGTGAATTTTAATCTTGATGGTCCAGGATCAACATTAGTGAATTTTAATCTTGATAGTCCAGGATCAACATTAGTGAATTCATAATCTTGATGGTCCAGGATCAACATTAGTGAATTTTAATCTTGATGGTCCAGGATCAACATTAGTGAATTTTAAACTTGATGGTCCAGGATCAACATTAGTGAATTTTAATCTTGATGGTCCAGGATCAACATTAGTGAATTCATAATCTTGATGGTCCAGGATCAACATTAGTGAATTTTAATCTTAATGGTCCAGGATCAACATTAGTGAATTTTTATCTTAATGGTCCAGGATCAACATTAGTGAATTTTAAACTTGATGGTCCAGGATCAACATTAGTGAATTTTAATCTTGATGGTCCAGGATCAACATTAGTGAATTTTAATCTTTATGGTCCAGGATCAACATTAGTGAATTTTAATCTTGATGGTCCAGGATCAACATTAGTGAATTTTAATCTTGATGGTCCAGGATCAACATTAGTGAATTTTAAACTTGATGGTCCAGGATCAACATTAGTGAATTTTTATCTTAATGGTCCAGGATCAACATTAGTGAATTTTAATCTTGATGGTCCAGGATCAACATTAGTGAATTTTAATCTTGATGGTCCAGGATCAACATTAGTGAATTTTAATCTTGATGGTCCAGGATCAACATTAGTGAATTTTAAACTTGATGGTCCAGGATCAACATTAGTGAATTCATAATCTTGATGGTCCAGGATCAACATTAGTGAATTTTAATCTTGATGGTCCAGGATCAACATTAGTGAATTTTAATCTTGATGGTCCAGGATCAACATTAGTGAATTTTAATCTTGATGGTCCAGGATCAACATTAGTGAATTTTAATCTTGATGGTCCAGGATCAACATTAGTGAATTCATAATCTTGATGGTCCAGGATCAACATTAGTGAATTTTAATCTTGATGGTCCAGGATCAACATTAGTGAATTTTAAACTTGATGGTCCAGGATCAACATTAGTGAATTTTAATCTTGATGGTCCAGGATCAACATTAGTGAATTCATAATCTTGATGGTCCAGGATCAACATTAGTGAATTTTAATCTTAATGGTCCAGGATCAACATTAGTGAATTTTTATCTTAATGGTCCAGGATCAACATTAGTGAATTTTAAACTTGATGGCCCAGGATCAACATTAGTGAATTCATAATCTTGATGGTCCAGGATCAACATTAGTGAATTTTAAACTTGATGGTCCAGGATCAACATTAGTGAATTTTAATCTTGATGGTCCAGGATCAACATTAGTGAATTTTAATCTTTATGGTCCAGGATCAACATTAGTGAATTTTAATCTTGATGGTCCAGGATCAACATTAGTGAATTTTAATCTTGATGGTCCAGGATCAACATTAGTGAATTTTAATCTTGATGGTCCAGGATCAACATTAGTGAATTTTAATCTTGATGGTCCAGGATCAACATTAGTGAATTTTAATCTTGATGGTCCAGGATCAACATTAGTGAATTTTAAACTTGATGGTCCAGGATCAACATTAGTGAATTTTAATCTTGATGGTCCAGGATCAACATTAGTGAATTTTAATCTTGATGGTCCAGGATCAACATTAGTGAATTTTAAACTTGATGGTCCAGGATCAACATTAGTGAATTCATAATCTTGATGGTCCAGGATCAACATTAGTGAATTTTAATCTTGATGGTCCAGGATCAACATTAGTGAATTTTAATCTTGATGGTCCAGGATCAACATTAGTGAATTTTAATCTTGATGGTCCAGGATCAACATTAGTGAATTCATAATCTTGATGGTCCAGGATCAACATTAGTGAATTTTAATCTTGATGGTCCAGGATCAACATTAGTGAATTTTAATCTTGATGGTCCAGGATCAACATTAGTGAATTTTAATCTTGATGGTCCAGGATCAACATTAGTGAATTTTAATCTTGATGGTCCAGGATCAACATTAGTGAATTCATAATCTTGATGGTCCAGGATCAACATTAGTGAATTTTAATCTTAATGGTCCAGGATCAACATTAGTGAATTTTTATCTTAATGGTCCAGGATCAACATTAGTGAATTTTAAACTTGATGGCCCAGGATCAACATTAGTGAATTCATAATCTTGATGGTCCAGGATCAACATTAGTGAATTTTAAACTTGATGGTCCAGGATCAACATTAGTGAATTTTAATCTTGATGGTCCAGGATCAACATTAGTGAATTTTAATCTTGATGGTCCAGGATCAACATTAGTGAATTTTAATCTTGATGGTCCAGGATCAACATTAGTGAATTTTAATCTTGATGGTCCAGGATCAACATTAGTGAATTTTAATCTTGATGGTCCAGGATCAACATTAGTGAATTTTAATCTTGATGGTCCAGGATCAACATTAGTGAATTTTAAACTTGATGGTCCAGGATCAACATTAGTGAATTTTAATCTTGATGGTCCAGGATCAACATTAGTGAATTTTAATCTTGATGGACCAGGATCAACATTAGTGAATTTTAATCTTGATGGTCCAGGATCAACATTAGTGATTTTATGAACTTGATGGTCCAGGATCAACATTAGTGAATTTTAAACTTGATGGTTCAGGATCAACATTGGTGAATTTTATTCTTGATGGTCCAGGATCAACATTAGTGAATTTTTATCTTGATGGTCCAGGATCAACATTAGTGAATTTTTATCTTGATGGTCCAGGATCAACATTAGTGAATTTTAATCTTAATGGTCCAGGATCAACATTAGTGAATTTTAATCTTGATGGTCCAGGATCAACATTAGGGATTTTATCATCTTGATGGTCCAGGATCAACATTAGTGAATTCATAATCTTGATGGTCCAGGATCAACATTAGTGAATTCATAATCTTGATGGTCCAGGATCAACATTAGTGAATTTTAATCTTGATGGTCCAGGATCTACATTAGTGAATTCATAATCTTGATGGTCCAGGATCAACATTAGTGAATTTTAAACTTGATGGTCCAGGATCAACATTAGTGAATTTTAAACTTGATGGTCCAGGATCAACATTAGTGAATTTTAAACTTGATGGTCCAGGATCAACATTAGTGATGTTATAAACTTGATGGTCCAGGATCAACATTAGTGAATTCATAATCTTGATGGTCCAGGATCAACATTAGTGAATTCATAATCTTGATGGTCCAGGATCAACATTAGTGAATTCATAATCTTGATGGTCCAGGATCAACATTAGTGAATTTTAAACTTGATGGTCCAGGATCAACATTAGTGAATTTTTATCTTAATGGTCCAGGATCAACATTAGTGAATTTTAAACTTGATGGTCCAGGATCAACATTAGTGAATTTTAAACTTGATGGTCCAGGATCAACATTAGTGAATTTTAAACTTGATGGTCCAGGATCAACATTAGTGAATTTTAATCTTGATGGTCCAGGATCAACATTAGTGAATTTTAAACTTGATGGTCCAGGATCAACATTAGTGATGTTATAAACTTGATGGTCCAGGATCAACATTAGTGAATTTTAATCTTGATGGTCCAGGATCAACATTAGTGAATTTTAAACTTGATGGTCCAGGATCAACATTAGTGATGTTATAAACTTGATGGTCCAGGATCAACATTAGTGAATTTTAATCTTGATGGTCCAGGATCAACATTAGTGAATTTTAATCTTGATGGTCCAGGATCAACATTAGTGAATTTTAATCTTGATGGTCCAGGATCAACATTAGTGAATTTTAATCTTGATGGTCCAGGATCAACATTAGTGAATTCATAATCTTGATGGTCCAGGATCAACATTAGTGAATTTTAATCTTGATGGTCCAGGATCAACATTAGTGAATTTTAAACTTGATGGTCCAGGATCAACATTAGTGAATTTTAAACTTGATGGTCCAGGATCAACATTAGTGAATTTTAATCTTGATGGTCCAGGATCAACATTAGTGAATTTTAATCTTGATGGTCCAGGATCAACATTAGTGAATTCATAATCTTGATGGTCCAGGATCAACATTAGTGAATTTTAAACTTGATGGTCCAGGATCAACATTAGTGAATTTTAAACTTGATGGTCCAGGATCAACATTAGTGAATTTTAATCTTGATGGTCCAGGATCAACATTAGTGAATTTTAATCTTGATGGTCCAGGATCAACATTAGTGAATTCATAATCTTGATGGTCCAGGATCAACATTAGTGAATTTTAAACTTGATGGTCCAGGATCAACATTAGTGAATTTTAATCTTGATGGTCCAGGATCAACATTAGTGAATTTTAATCTTGATGGTCCAGGATCAACATTAGTGAATTTTAATCTTGATGGTCCAGGATCAACATTAGTGAATTTTAATCTTGATGGTCCAGGATCAACATTAGTGAATTCATAATCTTGATGGTCCAGGATCAACATTAGTGAATTTTAATCTTGATGGTCCAGGATCAACATTAGTGAATTTTAATCTTGATGGTCCAGGATCAACATTAGTGAATTTTAATCTTGATGGTCCAGGATCAACATTAGTGAATTTTAATCTTGATGGTCCAGGATCAACATTAGTGAATTTTAAACTTGATGGTCCAGGATCAACATTAGTGAATTTTAATCTTGATGGTCCAGGATCAACATTAGTGAATTTTAATCTTGATGGACCAGGATCAACATTAGTGAATTTTAAACTTGATGGTCCAGGATCAACATTAGTGATTTTATGAACTTGATGGTCCAGGATCAACATTAGTGAATTTTAAACTTGATGGTTCAGGATCAACATTGGTGAATTTTATTCTTGATGGTCCAGGATCAACATTAGTGAATTTTTATCTTGATGGTCCAGGATCAACATTAGTGAATTTTTATCTTGATGGTCCAGGATCAACATTAGTGAATTTTAATCTTGATGGTCCAGGATCAACATTAGTGAATTTTAATCTTGATGGTCCAGGATCAACATTAGGGATTTTATCATCTTGATGGTCCAGGATCAACATTAGTGAATTCATAATCTTGATGGTCCAGGATCAACATTAGTGAATTCATAATCTTGATGGTCCAGGATCAACATTAGTGAATTTTAATCTTGATGGTCCAGGATCTACATTAGTGAATTCATAATCTTGATGGTCCAGGATCAACATTAGTGAATTTTAAACTTGATGGTCCAGGATCAACATTAGTGAATTTTAAACTTGATGGTCCAGGATCAACATTAGTGATGTTATAAACTTGATGGTCCAGGATCAAAATTGGTGAATTTTAAACTTGATGGTCCAGGATCAACATTAGTGAATTTTAAACTTGATGGTCCAGGATCAACATTAGTGAATTTTAATCTTGATGGTCCAGGATCAACATTAGTGAATTTTAAACTTGATGGTCCAGGATCAACATTAGTGAATTTTAAACTTGATGGTCCAGGATCAACATTAGTGAATTTTAAACTTGATGGTTCAGGATCAACATTGGTGAATTTTAATCTTGATGGTCCAGGATCAACATTAGGGATTTTATCATCTTGATGGTCCAGGATCAACATTAGTGAATTTTAAACTTGATGGTCCAGGATCAACATTAGTGAATTTTATTCTTGATGGTCCAGGATCAACATTAGTGAATTTTAATCTTGATGGTCCAGGATCAACATTAGGGATTTTATCATCTTGATGGTCCAGGATCAACATTAGTGAATTTTAATCTTGATGGTCCAGGATCAACATTAGTGAATTTTAATCTTGATGGTCCAGGATCAACATTAGGGATTTTATCATCTTGATGGTCCAGGATCAACATTAGTGAATTCATAATCTTGATGGTCCAGGATCAACATTAGTGAATTCATAATCTTGATGGTCCAGGATCAACATTAGTGAATTTTAATCTTGATGGTCCAGGATCTACATTAGTGAATTCATAATCTTGATGGTCCAGGATCAACATTAGTGAATTTTAATCTTGATGGTCCAGGATCAACATTAGGGATTTTATCATCTTGATGGTCCAGGATCAACATTAGTGAATTTTTATCTTAATGGTCCAGGATCAACATTGGTGAATTTTAATCTTGATGGTCCAGGATCAACATTATTGAATTTTAAACTTGATGGTCCAGGATCAACATTAGTGAATTTTAAACTTGATGGTCCAGGATCAACATTAGTGATGTTATAAACTTGATGGTCCAGGATCAAAATTGGTGAATTTTAAACTTGATGGTCCAGGATCAACATTAGTGAATTTTAAACTTGATGGTCCAGGATCAACATTAGTGATTTTATGAACTTGATGGTCCAGGATCAACATTAGTGAATTTTAAACTTGATGGTTCAGGATCAACATTGGTGAATTTTAATCTTGATGGTCCAGGATCAACATTAGTGAATTTTATTCTTGATGGTCCAGGATCAACATTAGTGAATTCATAATCTTGATGGTCCAGGATCAACATTAGTGATTTTATAAACTTGATGGTCCAGGATCTACATTAGTGAATTCATAATCTTGATGGTCCAGGATCAACATTAGTGAATTCATAATCTTGATGGTCCAGGATCAACATTAGTGAATTTTAATCTTGATGGTCCAGGATCAACATTAGTGAATTTTAATCTTGATGGTCCAGGATCAACATTAGTGAATTCATAATCTTAATGGTCCAGGATCAACATTGGTGAATTTTAAACTTGATGGTCCAGGATCAACATTAGTGAATTTTTATCTTAATGGTCCAGGATCAACATTAGTGAATTTTAAACTTGATGGTCCAGGATCAACATTAGTGAATTTTTATCTTAATGGTCCAGGATCAACATTAGTGAATTTTAAACTTGATGGTCCAGGATCAACATTAGTGAATTTTTATCTTAATGGTCCAGGATCAACATTAGTGAATTTTAATCTTGATGGTCCAGGATCAACATTAGTGAATTTTTATCTTAATGGTCCAGGATCAACATTAGTGAATTTTAAACTTGATGGTCCAGGATCAACATTAGTGAATTTTATTCTTGATGGTCCAGGATCAACATTAGTGAATTTTAAACTTGATGGTCCAGGATCAACATTAGTGAATTTTAAACTTGATGGTCCAGGATCAACATTAGTGAATTTTTATCTTAATGGTCCAGGATCAACATTAGTGAATTCATAATCTTGATGGTCCAGGATCAACATTAGTGAATTCATAATCTTGATGGTCCAGGATCAACATTAGTGAATTCATAATCTTGATGGTCCAGGATCAACATTAGTGAATTTTAATCTTGATGGTCCAGGATCAACATTAGTGAATTTTTATCTTAATGGTCCAGGATCAACATTAGTGAATTCATAATCTTGATGGTCCAGGATCAACATTAGTGAATTCATAATCTTGATGGTCCAGGATCAACATTAGTGAATTCATAATCTTGATGGTCCAGGATCAACATTAGTGAATTTTAATCTTGATGGTCCAGGATCAACATTAGTGAATTTTTATCTTAATGGTCCAGGATCAACATTAGTGAATTTTAAACTTGATGGTCCAGGATCAACATTAGTGAATTTTAAACTTGATGGTCCAGGATCAACATTAGTGAATTTTAAACTTGATGGTCCAGGATCAACATTAGTGAATTTTAATCTTGATGGTCCAGGATCAACATTAGTGATTTTATGAACTTGATGGTCCAGGATCAACATTAGTGAATTTTTATCTTGATGGTCCAGGATCAACATTAGTGAATTTTAATCTTGATGGTCCAGGATCAACATTAGTGAATTTTAATCTTGATGGTCCAGGATCAACATTAGTGAATTTTAAACTTGATGGTCCAGGATCAACATTAGTGAATTTTAAACTTGATGGTCCAGGATCAACATTAGTGAATTTTAAACTTGATGGTCCAGGATCAACATTAGTGAATTTTTATCTTGATGGTCCAGGATCAACATTAGTGAATTTTAATCTTGATGGTCCAGGATCAACATTAGTGAATTTTAATCTTGATGGTCCAGGATCAACATTAGTGAATTTTAAACTTGATGGTCCAGGATCAACATTAGTGAATTTTAAACTTGATGGTCCAGGATCAACATTAGTGAATTTTAAACTTGATGGTCCAGGATCAACATTAGTGAATTTTAATCTTGATGGTCCAGGATCAACATTAGTGAATTCATAATCTTGATGGTCCAGGATCAACATTAGTGAATTCATAATCTTGATGGTCCAGGATCAACATTAGTGAATTTTAATCTTGATGGTCCAGGATCAACATTAGTGAATTTTAATCTTGATGGTCCAGGATCAACATTAGTAAATTTTAAACTTGATGGTCCAGGATCAACATTAGTGAATTCATAATCTTGATGGTCCAGGATCAACATTAGTGAATTCATAATCTTGATGGTCCAGGATCACCATTAGTGAATTTTAATATTGATGGTCCAGGATCAGCATTAGTGAATTTTAAACTTGATGGTCCAGGATCAACATTAGTGAATTTTAAACTTGATGGTCCAGGATCAACATTAGTGAATTTTAATCTTAATGGTCCAGGATCAACATTAGTGAATTTTAAACTTGATGGTCCAGGATCAACATTAGTGAATTTTAATCTTGATGGTCCAGGATCAACATTAGTGAATTTTAAACTTGATGGTCCAGGATCAACATTAGTGAATTTTAAACTTGATGGTCCAGGATCAACATTAGTGAATTTTAAACTTGATGGTCCAGGATCAACATTAGTGAATTTTAAACTTGATGGTCCAGGATCAACATTAGTGAATTCATAATCTTGATGGTCCAGGATCAACATTAGTGAATTCATAATCTTGATGGTCCAGGATCACCATTAGTGAATTTTAATATTGATGGTCCAGGATCAACATTAGTGAATTTTAAACTTGATGGTCCAGGATCAACATTAGTGAATTTTAAACTTGATGGTCCAGGATCAACATTAGTGAATTTTAATCTTGATGGACCAGGATCAACATTAGTGATGTTATAAACTTGATGGTCCAGGATCAACATTAGTGATTTTATGAACTTGATGGTCCAGGATCAACATTAGTGAATTTTAATCTTGATGGTCCAGGATCAACATTAGTGAATTTTAATCTTGATGGTCCAGGATCAACATTAGTGAATTTTAAACTTGATGGTCCAGGATCAACATTAGTGAATTTTAATCTTAATGGTCCAGGATCAACATTAGTGAATTTTAATCTTAATGGTCCAGGATCAACATTAGTGAATTTTAAACTTGATGGTCCAGGATCAACATTAGTGAATTTTAAACTTGATGGTCCAGGATCAACATTAGTGAATTTTAAACTTGATGGTCCAGGATCAACATTAGTGAATTTTAAACTTGATGGTCCAGGATCAACATTAGTGAATTTTAAACTTGATGGTCCAGGATCAACATTAGTGAATTTTAATCTTAATGGTCCAGGATCAACATTAGTGAATTTTAATCTTGATGGACCAGGATCAACATTAGTGATGTTATAAACTTGATGGTCCAGGATCAACATTAGTGAATTTTAAACTTGATGGTCCAGGATCAACATTAGTGAATTTTAATCTTAATGGTCCAGGATCAACATTAGTGAATTTTAAACTTGATGGTCCAGGATCAACATTAGTGAATTTTAAACTTGATGGTCCAGGATCAACATTAGTGAATTTTAAACTTGATGGTCCAGGATCAACATTAGTGAATTTTAAACTTGATGGTCCAGGATCAACATTAGTGAATTTTAAACTTGATGGTCCAGGATCAACATTAGTGAATTTTAATCTTAATGGTCCAGGATCAACATTAGTGAATTTTAATCTTAATGGTCCAGGATCAACATTAGTGAATTTTAAACTTGATGGTCCAGGATCAACATTAGTGAATTTTAATCTTGATGGTCCAGGATCAACATTAGTGAATTCATAATCTTGATGGTCCAGGATCAACATTAGTGAATTTTATTCTTGATGGTCCAGGATCAACATTAGTGAATTTTAATCTTGATGGTCCAGGATCAACATTAGTGAATTTTATTCTTGATGGTCCAGGATCAACATTAGTGAATTTTAAACTTGATGGTCCAGGATCAACATTAGTGAATTTTAAACTTGATGGTCCAGGATCAACATTAGTGAATTTTAATCTTGATGGTCCAGGATCAACATTAGTGAATTTTAAACTTGATGGTCCAGGATCAACATTAGTGAATTTTAATCTTGATGGTCCAGGATCAACATTAGTGAATTTTAAACTTGATGGTCCAGGATCAACATTAGTGATGTTATAAACTTGATGGTCCAGGATCAACATTAGTGAATTTTAAACTTGATGGTCCAGGATCAACATTGGTGAATTTTATTCTTGATGGTCCAGGATCAACATTAGGGATTTTATCATCTTGATGGTCCAGGATCAACATTAGTGAATTTTAATCTTGATGGTCCAGGATCAACATTAGTGAATTTTAATCTTGATGGTCCAGGATCAACATTAGGGATTTTATCATCTTGATGGTCCAGGATCAACATTAGTGAATTCATAATCTTGATGGTCCAGGATCAACATTAGTGAATTCATAATCTTGATGGTCCAGGATCAACATTAGTGAATTTTAATCTTGATGGTCCAGGATCTACATTAGTGAATTCATAATCTTGATGGTCCAGGATCAACATTAGTGAATTTTAAACTTGATGGTCCAGGATCAACATTAGTGAATTTTAAACTTGATGGTCCAGGATCAACATTAGTGAATTTTAAACTTGATGGTCCAGGATCAACATTAGTGAATTTTAATCTTGATGGTCCAGGATCAACATTAGTGAATTTTAAACTTGATGGTCCAGGATCAACATTAGTGAATTTTAAACTTGATGGTCCAGGATCAACATTAGTGAATTTTATTCTTGATGGTCCAGGATCAACATTAGTGAATTTTAATCTTGATGGTCCAGGATCAACATTAGGGATTTTATCATCTTGATGGTCCAGGATCAACATTAGTGAATTTTAATCTTGATGGTCCAGGATCAACATTAGTGAATTTTAATCTTGATGGTCCAGGATCAACATTAGTGATTTTATAAACTTGATGGTCCAGGATCAACATTAGTGAATTCATAATCTTGATGGTCCAGGATCAACATTAGTGAATTTTAATCTTGATGGTCCAGGATCTACATTAGTGAATTCATAATCTTGATGGTCCAGGATCAACATTAGTGAATTTTAATCTTGATGGTCCAGGATCAACATTAGGGATTTTATCATCTTGATGGTCCAGGATCAACATTAGTGAATTTTTATCTTAATGGTCCAGGATCAACATTGGTGAATTTTAATCTTGATGGTCCAGGATCAACATTAGTGAATTTTAAACTTGATGGTCCAGGATCAACATTAGTGAATTTTGAACTTGATGGTCCAGGATCAACATTAGTGATGTTATAAACTTGATGGTCCAGGATCAAAATTGGTGAATTTTAAACTTGATGGTCCAGGATCAACATTAGTGAATTTTAATCTTGATGGTCCAGGATCAACATTAGTGATTTTATGAACTTGATGGTCCAGGATCAACATTAGTGAATTTTAAACTTGATGGTTCAGGATCAACATTGGTGAATTTTAATCTTGATGGTCCAGGATCAACATTAGTGAATTTTATTCTTGATGGTCCAGGATCAACATTAGTGAATTCATAATCTTGATGGTCCAGGATCAACATTAGTGATTTTATAAACTTGATGGTCCAGGATCTACATTAGTGAATTCATAATCTTGATGGTCCAGGATCAACATTAGTGAATTTTAATCTTGATGGTCCAGGATCAACATTAGGGATTTTATCATCTTGATGGTCCAGGATCAACATTAGTGAATTCATAATCTTGATGGTCCAGGATCAACATTAGTGAATTTTAATCTTGATGGTCCAGGATCAACATTAGTGAATTTTAATCTTGATGGTCCAGGATCAACATTAGTGAATTCATAATCTTGATGGTCCAGGATCAACATTAGTGAATTTTTATCTTAATGGTCCAGGATCAACATTGGTGAATTTTAAACTTGATGGTCCAGGATCAACATTAGTGAATTTTAATCTTGATGGTCCAGGATCAACATTAGTGAATTTTTATCTTAATGGTCCAGGATCAACATTAGTGAATTTTAAACTTGATGGTCCAGGATCAACATTAGTGAATTTTATTCTTGATGGTCCAGGATCAACATTAGTGAATTTTAAACTTAATGGTCCAGGATCAACATTAGTGAATTTTTATCTTAATGGTCCAGGATCAACATTAGTGAATTTTAAACTTGATGGTCCAGGATCAACATTAGTGAATTTTAAACTTGATGGTCCAG
The DNA here is from genome assembly GCF_052040795.2 of Danio rerio. Classification (NCBI taxonomy): domain Eukaryota; kingdom Metazoa; phylum Chordata; class Actinopteri; order Cypriniformes; family Danionidae; genus Danio; species Danio rerio. The sequence goes on from NC_141039.2 coordinate 637,949, forward strand.
GATCAACATTAGTGAATTCATAATCTTGATGGTCCAGGATCAACATTAGTGAATTTTAAACTTGATGGTCCAGGATCAACATTAGTGAATTTTAAACTTGATGGTCCAGGATCAACATTAGTGAATTCATAATCTTGATGGTCCAGGATCAACATTAGTGAATTCATAATCTTGATGGTCCAGGATCAACATTAGTGAATTCATAATCTTGATGGTCCAGGATCAACATTAGTGAATTCATAATCTTGATGGTCCAGGATCAACATTAGTGAATTTTAATCTTGATGGTCCAGGATCAACATTAGTGAATTTTTATCTTAATGGTCCAGGATCAACATTAGTGAATTCATAATCTTGATGGTCCAGGATCAACATTAGTGAATTCATAATCTTGATGGTCCAGGATCAACATTAGTGAATTCATAATCTTGATGGTCCAGGATCAACATTAGTGAATTTTAATCTTGATGGTCCAGGATCAACATTAGTGAATTTTAAACTTGATGGTCCAGGATCAACATTAGTGAATTCATAATCTTGATGGTCCAGGATCAACATTAGTGAATTTTAATCTTGATGGTCCAGGATCAACATTAGTGAATTTTTATCTTAATGGTCCAGGATCAACATTAGTGAATTTTAAACTTGATGGTTCAGGATCAACATTAGTGAATTCATAATCTTGATGGTCCAGGATCAACATTAGTGAATTTTAATCTTGATGGTCCAGGATCAACATTAGTGATTTTATGAACTTGATGGTCCAGGATCAACATTAGTGAATTTTTATCTTGATGGTCCAGGATCAACATTAGTGAATTTTAATCTTGATGGTCCAGGATCAACATTAGTGAATTTTAATCTTGATGGTCCAGGATCAACATTAGTGAATTTTAAACTTGATGGTCCAGGATCAACATTAGTGAATTTTAAACTTGATGGTCCAGGATCAACATTAGTGAATTTTAAACTTGATGGTCCAGGATCAACATTAGTGAATTCATAATCTTGATGGTCCAGGATCAACATTAGTGAATTTTAATCTTGATGGTCCAGGATCAACATTAGTGAATTTTAATCTTGATGGTCCAGGATCAACATTAGTGATTTTATGAACTTGATGGTCCAGGATCAACATTAGTGAATTTTTATCTTGATGGTCCAGGATCAACATTAGTGAATTTTAATCTTGATGGTCCAGGATCAACATTAGTGAATTTTAATCTTGATGGTCCAGGATCAACATTAGTGAATTTTAAACTTGATGGTCCAGGATCAACATTAGTGAATTTTAAACTTGATGGTCCAGGATCAACATTAGTGAATTTTAAACTTGATGGTCCAGGATCAACATTAGTGAATTCATAATCTTGATGGTCCAGGATCAACATTAGTGAATTCATAATCTTGATGGTCCAGGATCAACATTAGTGAATTTTTATCTTAATGGTCCAGGATCAACATTAGTGAATTTTAAACTTGATGGTCCAGGATCAACATTAGTGAATTTTAATCTTGATGGTCCAGGATCAACATTAGTGAATTTTAAACTTGATGGTCCAGGATCAACATTAGTGAATTCATAATCTTGATGGTCCAGGATCAACATTAGTGAATTTTAATATTGATGGTCCAGGATCAGCATTAGTGAATTTTAAACTTGATGGTCCAGGATCAACATTAGTGAATTTTAATCTTAATGGTCCAGGATCAACATTAGTGAATTTTAAACTTGATGGTCCAGGATCAACATTAGTGAATTTTAATCTTAATGGTCCAGGATCAACATTAGTGAATTTTAAACTTGATGGTCCAGGATCAACATTAGTGAATTTTAAACTTGATGGTCCAGGATCAACATTAGTGAATTTTAATCTTGATGGTCCAGGATCAACATTAGTGAATTTTAATCTTGATGGTCCAGGATCAACATTAGTGAATTTTAAACTTGATGGTCCAGGATCAACATTAGTGAATTTTAAACTTGATGGTCCAGGATCAACATTAGTGAATTTTAATCTTAATGGTCCAGGATCAACATTAGTGAATTTTAATCTTAATGGTCCAGGATCAACATTAGTGAATTTTAAACTTGATGGTCCAGGATCAACATTAGTGAATTTTAATCTTGATGGACCAGGATCAACATTAGTGATGTTATAAACTTGATGGTCCAGGATCAACATTAGTGAATTTTAAACTTGATGGTCCAGGATCAACATTAGTGAATTTTAATCTTAATGGTCCAGGATCAACATTAGTGAATTTTAAACTTGATGGTCCAGGATCAACATTAGTGAATTTTAATCTTGATGGTCCAGGATCAACATTAGTGAATTTTAAACTTGATGGTCCAGGATCAACATTAGTGAATTTTAATCTTAATGGTCCAGGATCAACATTAGTGAATTTTAAACTTGATGGTCCAGGATCAACATTAGTGATGTTATAAACTTGATGGTCCAGGATCAACATTAGTGAATTTTAAACTTGATGGTCCAGGATCAACATTAGTGAATTTTAAACTTGATGGTCCAGGATCAACATTAGTGAATTTTAATCTTGATGGTCCAGGATCAACATTAGTGAATTTTAAACTTGATGGTCCAGGATCAACATTAGTGAATTTTAAACTTGATGGTCCAGGATCAACATTAGTGAATTTTAAACTTGATGGTCCAGGATCAACATTAGTGAATTTTAAACTTGATGGTCCAGGATCAACATTAGTGAATTTTAAACTTGATGGTTCAGGATCAACATTGGTGAATTTTAATCTTGATGGTCCAGGATCAACATTAGTGAATTTTATTCTTGATGGTCCAGGATCAACATTAGTGAATTTTAATCTTGATGGTCCAGGATCAACATTAGGGATTTTATCATCTTGATGGTCCAGGATCAACATTAGTGAATTTTAATCTTGATGGTCCAGGATCAACATTAGTGAATTCATAATCTTGATGGTCCAGGATCAACATTAGTGAATTCATAATCTTGATGGTCCAGGATCAACATTAGTGAATTTTAATCTTGATGGTCCAGGATCTACATTAGTGAATTCATAATCTTGATGGTCCAGGATCAACATTAGTGAATTTTAATCTTAATGGTCCAGGATCAACATTGGTGAATTTTTATCTTAATGGTCCAGGATCAACATTAGGGATTTTATCATCTTGATGGTCCAGGATCAACATTAGTGAATTTTTATCTTAATGGTCCAGGATCAACATTGGTGAATTTTAATCTTGATGGTCCAGGATCAACATTAGTGAATTTTAAACTTGATGGTCCAGGATCAACATTAGTGAATTTTAAACTTGATGGTCCAGGATCAACATTAGTGATGTTATAAACTTGATGGTCCAGGATCAACATTGGTGAATTTTAATCTTGATGGTCCAGGATCAACATTAGTGAATTTTAAACTTGATGGTCCAGGATCAACATTAGTGAATTTTAAACTTGATGGTCCAGGATCAACATTAGTGAATTTTAATCTTGATGGTCCAGGATCAACATTGGTGAATTTTATTCTTGATGGTCCAGGATCAACATTAGTGAATTTTTATCTTAATGGTCCAGGATCAACATTAGTGAATTTTTATCTTAATGGTCCAGGATCAACATTAGTGAATTTTAAACTTGATGGTCCAGGATCTACATTAGTGAATTCATAATCTTGATGGTCCAGGATCAACATTAGTGAATTTTTATCTTAATGGTCCAGGATCAACATTAGGGATTTTATCATCTTGATGGTCCAGGATCAACATTAGTGAATTTTTATCTTAATGGTCCAGGATCAACATTGGTGAATTTTTATCTTAATGGTCCAGGATCAACATTAGTGAATTTTAAACTTGATGGTTCAGGATCAACATTGGTGAATTTTAATCTTGATGGTCCAGGATCAACATTAGTGAATTTTATTCTTGATGGTCCAGGATCAACATTAGTGAATTCATAATCTTGATGGTCCAGGATCAACATTAGTGATTTTATAAACTTGATGGTCCAGGATCTACATTAGTGAATTCATAATCTTGATGGTCCAGGATCAACATTAGTGAATTTTAATCTTGATGGTCCAGGATCAACATTAGGGATTTTATCATCTTGATGGTCCAGGATCAACATTAGTGAATTCATAATCTTGATGGTCCAGGATCAACATTAGTGAATTTTAATCTTGATGGTCCAGGATCAACATTAGTGAATTTTAATCTTGATGGTCCAGGATCAACATTAGTGAATTCATAATCTTGATGGTCCAGGATCAACATTAGTGAATTTTTATCTTAATGGTCCAGGATCAACATTGGTGAATTTTAAACTTGATGGTCCAGGATCAACATTAGTGAATTTTAATCTTGATGGTCCAGGATCAACATTAGTGAATTTTTATCTTAATGGTCCAGGATCAACATTAGTGAATTTTAAACTTGATGGTCCAGGATCAACATTAGTGAATTTTATTCTTGATGGTCCAGGATCAACATTAGTGAATTTTAAACTTGATGGTCCAGGATCAACATTAGTGAATTTTAAACTTCATGGTCCAGGATCAACATTAGTGAATTTTTATCTTAATGGTCCAGGATCAACATTAGTGAATTTTAAACTTGATGGTCCAGGATCAACATTAGTGAATTTTAAACTTGATGGTCCAGGATCAACATTAGTGAATTCATAATCTTGATGGTCCAGGATCAACATTAGTGAATTTTAAACTTGATGGTCCAGGATCAACATTAGTGAATTTTAAACTTGATGGTCCAGGATCAACATTAGTGAATTCATAATCTTGATGGTCCAGGATCAACATTAGTGAATTCATAATCTTGATGGTCCAGGATCAACATTAGTGAATTCATAATCTTGATGGTCCAGGATCAACATTAGTGAATTCATAATCTTGATGGTCCAGGATCAACATTAGTGAATTTTAATCTTGATGGTCCAGGATCAACATTAGTGAATTTTTATCTTAATGGTCCAGGATCAACATTAGTGAATTCATAATCTTGATGGTCCAGGATCAACATTAGTGAATTCATAATCTTGATGGTCCAGGATCAACATTAGTGAATTCATAATCTTGATGGTCCAGGATCAACATTAGTGAATTTTAATCTTGATGGTCCAGGATCAACATTAGTGAATTTTAAACTTGATGGTCCAGGATCAACATTAGTGAATTTTTATCTTAATGGTCCAGGATCAACATTAGTGAATTTTAAACTTGATGGTCCAGGACCAACATTAGTGAATTTTAAACTTGATGGTCCAGGATCAACATTAGTGAATTTTAAACTTGATGGTTCAGGATCAACATTAGTGAATTCATAATCTTGATGGTCCAGGATCAACATTAGTGAATTTTAATCTTGATGGTCCAGGATCAACATTAGTGAATTTTAATCTTGATGGTCCAGGATCAACATTAGTGATTTTATGAACTTGATGGTCCAGGATCAACATTAGTGAATTTTTATCTTGATGGTCCAGGATCAACATTAGTGAATTTTAATCTTGATGGTCCAGGATCAACATTAGTGAATTTTAATCTTGATGGTCCAGGATCAACATTAGTGAATTTTAAACTTGATGGTCCAGGATCAACATTAGTGAATTTTAAACTTGATGGTCCAGGATCAACATTAGTGAATTTTAAACTTGATGGTCCAGGATCAACATTAGTGAATTCATAATCTTGATGGTCCAGGATCAACATTAGTGAATTCATAATCTTGATGGTCCAGGATCAACATTAGTGAATTTTAAACTTGATGGTCCAGGATCAACATTAGTGAATTTTAATCTTGATGGTCCAGGATCAACATTAGTGAATTTTAAACTTGATGGTCCAGGATCAACATTAGTGAATTCATAATCTTGATGGTCCAGGATCAACATTAGTGAATTCATAATCTTGATGGTCCAGGATCAACATTAGTGAATTTTAATATTGATGGTCCAGGATCAGCATTAGTGAATTTTAAACTTGATGGTCCAGGATCAACATTAGTGAATTTTAAACTTGATGGTCCAGGATCAACATTAGTGAATTTTAATCTTAATGGTCCAGGATCAACATTAGTGAATTTTAAACTTGATGGTCCAGGATCAACATTAGTGAATTTTAAACTTGATGGTCCAGGATCAACATTAGTGAATTTTAATCTTGATGGTCCAGGATCAACATTAGTGAATTTTAAACTTGATGGTCCAGGATCAACATTAGTGAATTTTAAACTTGATGGTCCAGGATCAACATTAGTGAATTTTAATCTTAATGGTCCAGGATCAACATTAGTGAATTTTAATCTTAATGGTCCAGGATCAACATTAGTGAATTTTAAACTTGATGGTCCAGGATCAACATTAGTGAATTTTAAACTTGATGGTCCAGGATCAACATTAGTGAATTTTAAACTTGATGGTCCAGGATCAACATTAGTGAATTTTAATCTTAATGGTCCAGGATCAACATTAGTGAATTTTAAACTTGATGGTCCAGGATCAACATTAGTGAATTTTAATCTTGATGGTCCAGGATCAACATTAGTGAATTTTAAACTTGATGGTCCAGGATCAACATTAGTGAATTTTAATCTTGATGGTCCAGGATCAACATTAGTGAATTTTAAACTTGATGGTCCAGGATCAACATTAGTGAATTTTAATCTTGATGGTCCAGGATCAACATTAGTGAATTTTAAACTTGATGGTCCAGGATCAACATTAGTGAATTTTAAACTTGATGGTCCAGGATCAACATTAGTGAATTCATAATCTTAATGGTCCAGGATCAACATTAGTGAATTTTATTCTTGATGGTCCAGGATCAACATTAGTGAATTTTAAACTTGATGGTCCAGGATCAACATTAGTGAATTTTAAACTTGATGGTCCAGGATCAACATTAGTGAATTTTAATCTTGATGGTCCAGGATCAACATTAGTGAATTCATAATCTTGATGGTCCAGGATCAACATTAGTGAATTTTAATCTTGATGGTCCAGGATCAACATTAGGGATTTTATCATCTTGATGGTCCAGGATCAACATTAGTGAATTTTAATCTTGATGGTCCAGGATCAACATTAGTGAATTTTAATCTTGATGGTCCAGGATCAACATTAGTGAATTTTAATCTTGATGGTCCAGGATCAACATTAGTGAATTTTTATCTTAATGGTCCAGGATCAACATTAGTGAATTTTTATCTTAATGGTCCAGGATCAACATTAGTGAATTCATAATCTTGATGGTCCAGGATCAACATTAGTGAATTCATAATCTTGATGGTCCAGGATCAACATTAGTGAATTCATAATCTTGATGGTCCAGGATCAACATTAGTGAATTTTAATCTTGATGGTCCAGGATCAACATTAGTGAATTTTAAACTTGATGGTCCAGGATCAACATTAGTGAATTCATAATCTTGATGGTCCAGGATCAACATTAGTGAATTTTAATCTTGATGGTCCAGGATCAACATTAGTGAATTTTTATCTTAATGGTCCAGGATCAACATTAGTGAATTTTAAACTTGATGGTCCAGGATCAACATTAGTGAATTTTAAACTTGATGGTCCAGGATCAACATTAGTGAATTTTAAACTTGATGGTTCAGGATCAACATTAGTGAATTCATAATCTTGATGGTCCAGGATCAACATTAGTGAATTTTAATCTTGATGGTCCAGGATCAACATTAGTGATTTTATGAACTTGATGGTCCAGGATCAACATTAGTGAATTTTTATCTTGATGGTCCAGGATCAACATTAGTGAATTTTAATCTTGATGGTCCAGGATCAACATTAGTGAATTTTAATCTTGATGGTCCAGGATCAACATTAGTGAATTTTAAACTTGATGGTCCAGGATCAACATTAGTGAATTTTAAACTTGATGGTCCAGGATCAACATTAGTGAATTTTAAACTTGATGGTCCAGGATCAACATTAGTGAATTCATAATCTTGATGGTCCAGGATCAACATTAGTGAATTTTAATCTTGATGGTCCAGGATCAACATTAGTGAATTTTAATCTTGATGGTCCAGGATCAACATTAGTGAATTTTTATCTTGATGGTCCAGGATCAACATTAGTGAATTTTAATCTTGATGGTCCAGGATCAACATTAGTGAATTTTAATCTTGATGGTCCAGGATCAACATTAGTGAATTTTAAACTTGATGGTCCAGGATCAACATTAGTGAATTTTAAACTTGATGGTCCAGGATCAACATTAGTGAATTTTAAACTTGATGGTCCAGGATCAACATTAGTGAATTCATAATCTTGATGGTCCAGGATCAACATTAGTGAATTCATAATCTTGATGGTCCAGGATCAACATTAGTGAATTTTTATCTTAATGGTCCAGGATCAACATTAGTGAATTTTAAACTTGATGGTCCAGGATCAACATTAGTGAATTTTAATCTTGATGGTCCAGGATCAACATTAGTGAATTTTAAACTTGATGGTCCAGGATCAACATTAGTGAATTCATAATCTTGATGGTCCAGGATCAACATTAGTGAATTTTAATATTGATGGTCCAGGATCAGCATTAGTGAATTTTAAACTTGATGGTCCAGGATCAACATTAGTGAATTTTAATCTTAATGGTCCAGGATCAACATTAGTGAATTTTAAACTTGATGGTCCAGGATCAACATTAGTGAATTTTAATCTTAATGGTCCAGGATCAACATTAGTGAATTTTAAACTTGATGGTCCAGGATCAACATTAGTGAATTTTAAACTTGATGGTCCAGGATCAACATTAGTGAATTTTAATCTTGATGGTCCAGGATCAACATTAGTGAATTTTAATCTTGATGGTCCAGGATCAACATTAGTGAATTTTAAACTTGATGGTCCAGGATCAACATTAGTGAATTTTAATCTTAATGGTCCAGGATCAACATTAGTGAATTTTAAACTTGATGGTCCAGGATCAACATTAGTGAATTTTAAACTTGATGGTCCAGGATCAACATTAGTGAATTTTAATCTTAATGGTCCAGGATCAACATTAGTGAATTTTAATCTTAATGGTCCAGGATCAACATTAGTGAATTTTAAACTTGATGGTCCAGGATCAACATTAGTGAATTTTAATCTTGATGGACCAGGATCAACATTAGTGATGTTATAAACTTGATGGTCCAGGATCAACATTAGTGAATTTTAAACTTGATGGTCCAGGATCAACATTAGTGAATTTTAATCTTAATGGTCCAGGATCAACATTAGTGAATTTTAAACTTGATGGTCCAGGATCAACATTAGTGAATTTTAATCTTGATGGTCCAGGATCAACATTAGTGAATTTTAAACTTGATGGTCCAGGATCAACATTAGTGAATTTTAATCTTAATGGTCCAGGATCAACATTAGTGAATTTTAAACTTGATGGTCCAGGATCAACATTAGTGATGTTATAAACTTGATGGTCCAGGATCAACATTAGTGAATTTTAAACTTGATGGTCCAGGATCAACATTAGTGAATTTTAAACTTGATGGTCCAGGATCAACATTAGTGAATTTTAAACTTGATGGTCCAGGATCAACATTAGTGAATTTTAAACTTGATGGTCCAGGATCAACATTAGTGAATTTTAAACTTGATGGTCCAGGATCAACATTAGTGAATTTTAAACTTGATGGTCCAGGATCAACATTAGTGAATTTTAAACTTGATGGTTCAGGATCAACATTGGTGAATTTTAATCTTGATGGTCCAGGATCAACATTAGTGAATTTTATTCTTGATGGTCCAGGATCAACATTAGTGAATTTTAATCTTGATGGTCCAGGATCAACATTAGGGATTTTATCATCTTGATGGTCCAGGATCAACATTAGTGAATTTTAATCTTGATGGTCCAGGATCAACATTAGTGAATTCATAATCTTGATGGTCCAGGATCAACATTAGTGAATTCATAATCTTGATGGTCCAGGATCAACATTAGTGAATTTTAATCTTGATGGTCCAGGATCTACATTAGTGAATTCATAATCTTGATGGTCCAGGATCAACATTAGTGAATTTTAATCTTAATGGTCCAGGATCAACATTGGTGAATTTTTATCTTAATGGTCCAGGATCAACATTAGGGATTTTATCATCTTGATGGTCCAGGATCAACATTAGTGAATTTTTATCTTAATGGTCCAGGATCAACATTGGTGAATTTTAATCTTGATGGTCCAGGATCAACATTAGTGAATTTTAAACTTGATGGTCCAGGATCAACATTAGTGAATTTTAAACTTGATGGTCCAGGATCAACATTAGTGATGTTATAAACTTGATGGTCCAGGATCAACATTAGTGAATTTTAAACTTGATGGTCCAGGATCAACATTAGTGAATTTTAAACTTGATGGTCCAGGATCAACATTAGTGAATTTTAATCTTGATGGTCCAGGATCAACATTGGTGAATTTTATTCTTGATGGTCCAGGATCAACATTAGTGAATTTTTATCTTAATGGTCCAGGATCAACATTAGTGAATTTTTATCTTAATGGTCCAGGATCAACATTAGTGAATTTTAAACTTGATGGTCCAGGATCTACATTAGTGAATTCATAATCTTGATGGTCCAGGATCAACATTAGTGAATTTTTATCTTAATGGTCCAGGATCAACATTAGGGATTTTATCATCTTGATGGTCCAGGATCAACATTAGTGAATTTTTATCTTAATGGTCCAGGATCAACATTGGTGAATTTTTATCTTAATGGTCCAGGATCAACATTAGTGAATTTTAAACTTGATGGTTCAGGATCAACATTGGTGAATTTTAATCTTGATGGTCCAGGATCAACATTAGTGAATTTTAATCTTGATGGTCCAGGATCAACATTAGTGAATTCATAATCTTGATGGTCCAGGATCAACATTAGTGATTTTATAAACTTGATGGTCCAGGATCTACATTAGTGAATTCATAATCTTGATGGTCCAGGATCAACATTAGTGAATTTTAATCTTGATGGTCCAGGATCAACATTAGGGATTTTATCATCTTGATGGTCCAGGATCAACATTAGTGAATTCATAATCTTGATGGTCCAGGATCAACATTAGTGAATTTTAATCTTGATGGTCCAGGATCAACATTAGTGAATTTTAATCTTGATGGTCCAGGATCAACATTAGTGAATTCATAATCTTGATGGTCCAGGATCAACATTAGTGAATTTTTATCTTAATGGTCCAGGATCAACATTGGTGAATTTTAAACTTGATGGTCCAGGATCAACATTAGTGAATTTTAATCTTGATGGTCCAGGATCAACATTAGTGAATTTTTATCTTAATGGTCCAGGATCAACATTAGTGAATTTTAAACTTGATGGTCCAGGATCAACATTAGTGAATTTTATTCTTGATGGTCCAGGATCAACATTAGTGAATTTTAAACTTGATGGTCCAGGATCAACATTAGTGAATTTTAAACTTCATGGTCCAGGATCAACATTAGTGAATTTTTATCTTAATGGTCCAGGATCAACATTAGTGAATTTTAAACTTGATGGTCCAGGATCAACATTAGTGAATTTTAAACTTGATGGTCCAGGATCAACATTAGTGAATTCATAATCTTGATGGTCCAGGATCAACATTAGTGAATTTTAAACTTGATGGTCCAGGATCAACATTAGTGAATTTTAAACTTGATGGTCCAGGATCAACATTAGTGAATTCATAATCTTGATGGTCCAGGATCAACATTAGTGAATTCATAATCTTGATGGTCCAGGATCAACATTAGTGAATTCATAATCTTGATGGTCCAGGATCAACATTAGTGAATTCATAATCTTGATGGTCCAGGATCAACATTAGTGAATTTTAATCTTGATGGTCCAGGATCAACATTAGTGAATTTTTATCTTAATGGTCCAGGATCAACATTAGTGAATTCATAATCTTGATGGTCCAGGATCAACATTAGTGAATTCATAATCTTGATGGTCCAGGATCAACATTAGTGAATTCATAATCTTGATGGTCCAGGATCAACATTAGTGAATTTTAATCTTGATGGTCCAGGATCAACATTAGTGAATTTTAAACTTGATGGTCCAGGATCAACATTAGTGAATTTTTATCTTAATGGTCCAGGATCAACATTAGTGAATTTTAAACTTGATGGTCCAGGACCAACATTAGTGAATTTTAAACTTGATGGTCCAGGATCAACATTAGTGAATTTTAAACTTGATGGTTCAGGATCAACATTAGTGAATTCATAATCTTGATGGTCCAGGATCAACATTAGTGAATTTTAATCTTGATGGTCCAGGATCAACATTAGTGATTTTATGAACTTGATGGTCCAGGATCAACATTAGTGAATTTTTATCTTGATGGTCCAGGATCAACATTAGTGAATTTTAATCTTGATGGTCCAGGATCAACATTAGTGAATTTTAATCTTGATGGTCCAGGATCAACATTAGTGAATTTTAAACTTGATGGTCCAGGATCAACATTAGTGAATTTTAAACTTGATGGTCCAGGATCAACATTAGTGAATTTTAAACTTGATGGTCCAGGATCAACATTAGTGAATTCATAATCTTGATGGTCCAGGATCAACATTAGTGAATTCATAATCTTGATGGTCCAGGATCAACATTAGTGAATTTTAAACTTGATGGTCCAGGATCAACATTAGTGAATTTTAATCTTGATGGTCCAGGATCAACATTAGTGAATTTTAAACTTGATGGTCCAGGATCAACATTAGTGAATTCATAATCTTGATGGTCCAGGATCAACATTAGTGAATTCATAATCTTGATGGTCCAGGATCAACATTAGTGAATTTTAAACTTGATGGTCCAGGATCAACATTAGTGAATTTTAAACTTGATGGTCCAGGATCAACATTAGTGAATTTTAATCTTAATGGTCCAGGATCAACATTAGTGAATTTTAAACTTGATGGTCCAGGATCAACATTAGTGAATTTTAAACTTGATGGTCCAGGATCAACATTAGTGAATTTTAATCTTGATGGTCCAGGATCAACATTAGTGAATTTTAAACTTGATGGTCCAGGATCAACATTAGTGAATTTTAAACTTGATGGTCCAGGATCAACATTAGTGAATTTTAATCTTAATGGTCCAGGATCAACATTAGTGAATTTTAATCTTAATGGTCCAGGATCAACATTAGTGAATTTTAAACTTGATGGTCCAGGATCAACATTAGTGAATTTTAAACTTGATGGTCCAGGATCAACATTAGTGAATTTTAAACTTGATGGTCCAGGATCAACATTAGTGAATTTTAATCTTAATGGTCCAGGATCAACATTAGTGAATTTTAAACTTGATGGTCCAGGATCAACATTAGTGAATTTTAATCTTGATGGTCCAGGATCAACATTAGTGAATTTTAAACTTGATGGTCCAGGATCAACATTAGTGAATTTTAATCTTGATGGTCCAGGATCAACATTAGTGAATTTTAAACTTGATGGTCCAGGATCAACATTAGTGAATTTTAATCTTGATGGTCCAGGATCAACATTAGTGAATTTTAAACTTGATGGTCCAGGATCAACATTAGTGAATTTTAAACTTGATGGTCCAGGATCAACATTAGTGAATTCATAATCTTAATGGTCCAGGATCAACATTAGTGAATTTTATTCTTGATGGTCCAGGATCAACATTAGTGAATTTTAAACTTGATGGTCCAGGATCAACATTAGTGAATTTTAAACTTGATGGTCCAGGATCAACATTAGTGAATTTTAATCTTGATGGTCCAGGATCAACATTAGTGAATTCATAATCTTGATGGTCCAGGATCAACATTAGTGAATTTTAATCTTGATGGTCCAGGATCAACATTAGTGAATTTTAAACTTGATGGTCCAGGATCAACATTAGTGAATTTTAATCTTGATGGTCCAGGATCAACATTAGTGAATTCATAATCTTGATGGTCCAGGATCAACATTAGTGAATTTTAATCTTGATGGTCCAGGATCAACATTAGTGAATTTTAATCTTGATGATCCAGGATCAACATTAGTGAATTTTTATCTTAATGGTCCAGGATCAACATTAGTTAATTTTAAACTTGATGGTCCAGGATCAACATTAGTGAATTCATAATCTTGATGGTCCAGGATCAACATTAGTGAATTTTAAACTTGATGGTCCAGGATCAACATTAGTGAATTTTTATCTTAATGGTCCAGGATCAACATTAGTGAATTTTATTCTTGATGGTCCAGGATCAACATTAGTGAATTTTATTCTTGATGGTCCAGGATCAACATTAGTGAATTTTATTCTTGATGGTCCAGGATCAACATTAGTGAATTTTAAACTTGATGGTCCAGGATCAACATTAGTGAATTCATAATCTTGATGGTCCAGGATCAACATTAGTGAATTTTAAACTTGATGGTCCAGGATCAACATTAGTGAATTTTTATCTTAATGGTCCAGGATCAACATTAGTGAATTTTTATCTTAATGGTCCAGGATCAACATTAGTGACATTTAATCTTGATGGTCCAGGATCAACATTAGTGAATTTTAATCTTGATGGTCCAGGATCAACATTAGTGAATTTTAAACTTGATGGTCCAGGATCAACATTAGTGTATTTTATTCTTGATGGTCCAGGATCAACATTAGTGATTTCATAATCTTGATGGTCCAGGATCAACATTAGTGAATTTTAATCTTGATGGTCCAGGATCAACATTAGTGAATTCATAATCTTGATGGTCCAGGATCAACATTAGTGAATTTTTATCTTGATGGTCCAGGATCAACATTAGTGAATTTTTATCTTAATGGTCCAGGATCAACATTAGTGACATTTAATCTTGATGGTCCAGGATCAACATTAGTGATTTCATAATCTTGATGGTCCAGGATCAACATTAGTGAATTTTTATCTTGATGGTCCAGGATCAACATTAGTGAATTTTTATCTTAATGGTCCAGGATCAACATTAGTGACATTTAATCTTGATGGTCCAGGATCAACATTAGTGAATTTTAATCTTGATGGTCCAGGATCAACATTAGTGAATTTTAATCTTGATGGTCCAGGATCAACATTAGTGATTTCATAATCTTGATGGTCCAGGATCAACATTAGTGAATTTTAATCTTGATGGTCCAGGATCAACATTAGTGAATTCATAATCTTGATGGTCCAGGATCAACATTAGTGAATTTTAATCTTGATGGTCCAGGATCAACATTAGGGATTTTATCATCTTGATGGTCCAGGATCAACATTAGTGAATTCATAAACTTGATGGTCCAGGATCAACATTAGTGAATTTTTATCTTAATGGTCCAGGATCAACATTGGTGAATTTTAATCTTGATGGTCCAGGATCAACATTAGTGAATTTTAAACTTGATGGTCCAGGATCAACATTAGTGAATTTTAAACTTGATGGTCCAGGATCAACATTAGTGAATTTTAATCTTGATGGTCCAGGATCAACATTAGTGAATTTTAATCTTGATGGTCCAGGATCAACATTAGTGAATTCATAATCTTGATGGTCCAGGATCAACATTAGTGAATTTTAATCTTAATGGTCCAGGATCAGCATTAGTGACATTTAATCTTGATGGTCCAGGATCAACATTAGTGAATTTTAATCTTGATGGTCCAGGATCAACATTAGTGAATTTTAATGTTGATGGTCCAGGATCAACATTAGTGAATTTTATTCTTGATGGTCCAGGATCAACATTAGTGAATTTTAATCTTGATGGTCCAGGATCAACATTAGTGAATTTTTATCTTAATGGTCCAGGATCAACATTAGTGAATTTTAATCTTGATGGTCCAGGATCAACATTAGTGAATTTTTATCTTAATGGTCCAGGATCAACATTAGTGAATTTTAATCTTGATGGTCCAGGATCAACATTAGTGATGTTATAAACTTGATGGTCCAGGATCAACATTAGTGAATTTTAATCTTGATGGTCCAGGATCAACATTAGTGAATTTTAATCTTGATGGTCCAGGATCAACATTAGTGAATTTTAATCTTGATGGTCCAGGATCAACATTAGTGAATTTTTATCTTAATGGTCCAGGATCAACATTAGTGAATTTTTATCTTAATGGTCCAGGATCAACATTAGTGAATTTTAATCTTGATGGTCCAGGATCAACATTAGTGAATTTTAAACTTGATGGTCCAGGATCAACATTAGTGAATTTTAATCTTAATGGTCCAGGATCAACATTAGTGAATTTTAATCTTGATGGTCCAGGATCAACATTAGTGAATTTTAAACTTGATGGTCCAGGATCAACATTAGTGAATTTTTATCTTAATGGTCCAGGATCAACATTAGTGAATTTTAATCTTAATGGTCCAGGATCAACATTAGTGAATTTTAATCTTGATGGTCCAGGATCAACATTAGTGAATTTTAAACTTGATGGTCCAGGATCAACATTAGTGAATTTTTATCTTAATGGTCCAGGATCAACATTAGTGAATTTTATTCTTGATGGTCCAGGATCAACATTAGTGAATTCATAATCTTGATGGTCCAGGATCAACATTAGTGAATTTTATTCTTGATGGTCCAGGATCAACATTAGTGATATCATAATCTTGATGGTCCAGGATCAACATTAGTGAATTTTAATCTTGATGGTCCAGGATCAACATTAGTGATATCATAATCTTGATGGTCCAGGATCAACATTAGTGAATTTTATTCTTGATGGTCCAGGATCAACATTAGTGAATTTTATTCTTGATGGTCCAGGATCAACATTAGTGAATTTTTATCTTAATGGTCCAGGATCAACATTAGTGAATTTTAATCTTGATGGTCCAGGATCAACATTAGTGAATTTTTATCTTAATGGTCCAGGATCAACATTAGTGAATTTTATTCTTGATGGTCCAGGATCAACATTAGTGAATTCATAATCTTGATGGTCCAGGATCAACATTAGTGAATTTTAATCTTGATGGTCCAGGATCAACATTAGTGAATTCATAATCTTGATGGTCCAGGATCAACATTAGTGAATTTTAATCTTGATGGTCCAGGATCAACATTAGTGAATTTTAATCTTAATGGTCCAGGATCAACATTAGTGAATTTTTATCTTAATGGTCCAGGATCAACATTAGTGAATTTTAATCTTAATGGTCCAGGATCAACATTAGTGAATTTTAAACTTGATGGTCCAGGATCAACATTAGTGAATTCATAATCTTGATGGTCCAGGATCAACATTAGTGAATTTTAATCTTGATGGTCCAGGATCAACATTAGTGAATTTTAAACTTGATGGTCCAGGATCAACATTAGTGAATTTTAAACTTGATGGTCCAGGATCAACATTAGTGAATTCATAATCTTGATGGTCCAGGATCAACATTAGTGAATTTTATTCTTGATGGTCCAGGATCAACATTAGTGATATCATAATCTTGATGGTCCAGGATCAACATTAGTGAATTTTAATCTTGATGGTCCAGGATCAACATTAGTGAATTTTTATCTTAATGGTCCAGGATCAACATTAGTGAATTCATAATCTTGATGGTCCAGGATCAACATTAGTGAATTTTAATCTTGATGGTCCAGGATCAACATTAGTGAATTCATAATCTTGATGGTCCAGGATCAACATTAGTGAATTTTAATCTTGATGGTCCAGGATCAACATTAGTGAATTTTTATCTTAATGGTCCAGGATCAACATTAGTGAATTTTAATCTTAATGGTCCAGGATCAACATTAGTGAATTTTAATCTTGATGGTCCAGGATCAACATTAGTGAATTCATAATCTTGATGGTCCAGGATCAACATTAGTGAATTTTAATCTTGATGGTCCAGGATCAACATTAGTGAATTTTTATCTTAATGGTCCAGGATCAACATTAGTGAATTTTAATCTTAATGGTCCAGGATCAACATTAGTGAATTTTAAACTTGATGGTCCAGGATCAACATTAGTGAATTCATAATCTTGATGGTCCAGGATCAACATTAGTGAATTTTAATCTTGATGGTCCAGGATCAACATTAGTGAATTTTATTCTTGATGGTCCAGGATCAACATTAGTGAATTTTAATCTTGATGGTCCAGGATCAACATTAGTGAATTTTTATCTTAATGGTCCAGGATCCACATTAGTGAATTTTAATCTTGATGGTCCAGGATCAACATTAGTGAATTTTTATCTTAATGGTCCAGGATCAACATTAGTGATGTTATAAACTTGATGGTCCAGGATCAACATTAGTGAATTTTAAACTTGATGGTCCAGGATCAACATTAGTGATGTTATAAACTTGATGGTCCAGGATCAACATTAGTGAATTTTAAACTTGATGGTCCAGGATCAACATTAGTGAATTTTTATCTTAATGGTCCAGGATCAACATTAGTGATGTTATAAACTTGATGGTCCAGGATCAACATTAGTGAATTTTAATCTTGATGGTCCAGGATCAACATTGGTGAATTTTAAACTTGATGGTCCAGGATCAACATTAGTGAATTTTAAACTTGATGGTCCAGGATCAACATTAGTGAATTTTATTCTTGATGGTCCAGGATCAACATTAGGGATTTTATCATCTTGATGGTCCAGGATCAACATTAGTGAATTTTAAACTTGATGGTCCAGGATCAACATTAGTGAATTCATAATCTTGATGGTTCAGGATCAACATTAGTGAATTTTAATCTTGATGGTGCAGGATCAACATTAGTGAATTTTAAACTTGATGGTCCAGGATCAACATTAGTGAATTTTAAACTTGATGGTCCAGGATCAACATTAGTGAATTTTAAACTTGATGGTCCAGGATCAACATTAGTGAATTTTAAACTTGATGGTCCAGGATCAACATTAGTGAATTTTTATCTTAATGGTCCAGGATCAACATTAGTGATGTTATAAACTTAATGGTCCAGGATCAACATTAGTAAATTTTAATCTTGATGGTCCAGGATCAACATTAGTGAATTCATAATCTTGATGGTCCAGGATCAACATTAGTGAATTTTTATCTTAATGGTCCAGGATCAACATTAGTGAATTTTTATCTTAATGGTCCAGGATCAACATTAGTGAATTTTAATCTTGATGGTCCAGGATCAACATTAGTGAATTTTAAACTTGATGGTCCAGGATCAACATTGGTGAATTTTAAACTTGATGGTCCAGGATCAACATTGGTGAATTTTAATCTTGATGGTCCAGGATCAACATTAGTGAAATTTAATCTTGATGGTCCAGGATCAACATTAGTGAATTTTAAACTTGATGGTCCAGGATCAACATTAGTGAATTTTAATCTTGATGGTCCAGGATCAACATTAGTGAATTTTAATCTTGATGGTCCAGGATCAACATTAGTGAATTTTAATCTTTATGGTCCAGGATCAACATTAGTGAATTTTAAACTTGATGGTCCAGGATCAACATTAGTGATTTTATGAACTTGATGGTCCAGGATCAACATTAGTGAATTTTAATCTTGATGGTCCAGGATCAACATTAGTGAATTTTAAACTTGATGGTCCAGGATCAACATTAGTGAATTTTATTCTTGATGGTCCAGGATCAACATTAGTGAATTTTAATCTTGATGGTCCAGGATCAACATTAGTGAATTTTAATCTTGATGGTCCAGGATCAACATTAGTGAATTTTAATCTTGATGGTCCAGGATCAACATTAGTGAATTTTAATCTTGATGGTCCAGGATCAACATTAGTGAATTTTAATCTTGATGGTCCAGGATCAACATTAGTGAATGTTTATCTTAATGGTCCAGGATCAACTATAGTGAATTTTAATCTTGATGGTCCAGGATCAACATTAGTGAATTTTAATCTTGATGGTCCAGGATCAACATTAGTGAATTTATAAACTTGATGGTCCAGGATCAACATTAGTGTATTTATAAACTTGATGGTCCAGGATCAACATTAGTGAATTTTAATCTTGATGGTCCAGGATCAACATTAGTGAATTCATAATCTTGATGGTCCAGGATTAACATTAGTGAATTTTAATCTTGATGGTCCAGGATCAACATTAGTGAATTTTAATCTTGATGGTCCAGGATCAACATTAGTGAATTTTAATCTTGATGGTCCAGGATCAACATTAGTGAATTTTTATCTTAATGGTCCAGGATCAACATTAGTGAATTTTTATCTTGATGGTCCAGGATCAACATTAGTGATTTTATGAACTTGATGGTCCAGGATCAACATTAGTGAATTTTAATCTTGATGGTCCAGGATCAACATTAGTGAATTTTAAACTTGATGGTCCAGGATCAACATTAGTGAATTTTAAACTTGATGGTCCAGGATCAACATTAGTGATTTTATGAACTTGATGGTCCAGGATCAACATTAGTGAATTCATAATCTTGATGGTCCAGGATCAACATTAGTGAATTTTATTCTTGATGGTCCAGGATCAACATTAGTGAATTTTAATCTTGATGGTCCAGGATCAACATTAGTGAATTTTAATCTTGATGGTCCAGGATCAACATTAGTGAATTTTAATCTTGATGGTCCAGGATCAACATTAGTGAATTTTAAACTTGATGGTCCAGGATCAACATTAGTGAATTTTAATCTTGATGGTCCAGGATCAACATTAGTGAATTCATAATCTTGATGGTCCAGGATCAACATTAGTGAATTTTAATCTTAATGGTCCAGGATCAACATTAGTGAATTTTAAACTTGATGGTCCAGGATCAACATTAGTGAATTTTAAACTTGATGGTCCAGGATCAACATTAGTGAATTTTAAACTTGATGGTCCAGGATCAACATTAGTGAATTTTAAACTTGATGGTCCAGGATCAACATTAGTGAATTTTAAACTTGATGGTCCAGGATCAACATTAGTGAATTTTAATCTTAATGGTCCAGGATCAACATTAGTGAATTTTAATCTTAATGGTCCAGGATCAACATTAGTGAATTTTAAACTTGATGGTCCAGGATCAACATTAGTGAATTTTAATCTTGATGGACCAGGATCAACATTAGTGATGTTATAAACTTGATGGTCCAGGATCAACATTAGTGAATTTTAAACTTGATGGTCCAGGATCAACATTAGTGAATTTTAATCTTAATGGTCCAGGATCAACATTAGTGAATTTTAAACTTGATGGTCCAGGATCAACATTAGTGAATTTTAATCTTGATGGTCCAGGATCAACATTAGTGAATTTTAAACTTGATGGTCCAGGATCAACATTAGTGAATTTTAATCTTGATGGTCCAGGATCAACATTAGTGAATTTTAATCTTGATGGTCCAGGATCAACATTAGTGAATTTTAATCTTGATGGTCCAGGATCAACATTAGTGAATTTTAATCTTGATGGTCCAGGATCAACATTAGTGAATTTTAATCTTGATGGTCCAGGATCAACATTAGTGAATTTTAATCTTGATGGTCCAGGATCAACATTAGTGAATTTTATTCTTGATGGTCCAGGATCAACATTAGTGAATTTTAAACTTGATGGTCCAGGATCAACATTAGTGAATTCATAATCTTGATGGTCCAGGATCAACATTAGTGAATTTTAAACTTGATGGTCCAGGATCAACATTAGTGAATTTTTATCTTAATGGTCCAGGATCAACATTAGTGAATTTTATTCTTGATGGTCCAGGATCAACATTAGTGAATTTTATTCTTGATGGTCCAGGATCAACATTAGTGAATTCATAATCTTGATGGTCCAGGATCAACATTAGTGAATTTTAATCTTGATGATCCAGGATCAACATTAGTGAATTTTTATCTTAATGGTCCAGGATCAACATTAGTGAATTTTATTCTTGATGGTCCAGGATCAACATTAGTGAATTTTAAACTTGATGGTCCAGGATCAACATTAGTGAATTCATAATCTTGATGGTCCAGGATCAACATTAGTGAATTCATAATCTTGATGGTCCAGGATCAACATTAGTGAATTTTAAACTTGATGGTCCAGGATCAACATTAGTGAATTTTTATCTTAATGGTCCAGGATCAACATTAGTGAATTTTTATCTTAATGGTCCAGGATCAACATTAGTGACATTTAATCTTGATGGTCCAGGATCAACATTAGTGAATTTTAATCTTGATGGTCCAGGATCAACATTAGTGAATTTTAAACTTGATGGTCCAGGATCAACATTAGTGAATTTTAATCTTGATGGTCCAGGATCAACATTAGTGAATTTTAAACTTGATGGTCCAGGATCAACATTAGTGAATTTTAAACTTGATGGTCCAGGATCAACATTAGTGAATTTTAAACTTGATGGTCCAGGATCAACATTAGTGAATTTTAAACTTGATGGTCCAGGATCAACATTAGTGAATTTTAATCTTAATGGTCCAGGATCAACATTAGTGAATTTTAATCTTAATGGTCCAGGATCAACATTAGTGAATTTTAAACTTGATGGTCCAGGATCAACATTAGTGAATTTTAATCTTGATGGACCAGGATCAACATTAGTGATGTTATAAACTTGATGGTCCAGGATCAACATTAGTGAATTTTAAACTTGATGGTCCAGGATCAACATTAGTGAATTTTAATCTTAATGGTCCAGGATCAACATTAGTGAATTTTAAACTTGATGGTCCAGGATCAACATTAGTGAATTTTAATCTTGATGGTCCAGGATCAACATTAGTGAATTTTAAACTTGATGGTCCAGGATCAACATTAGTGAATTTTAATCTTGATGGTCCAGGATCAACATTAGTGAATTTTAATCTTGATGGTCCAGGATCAACATTAGTGAATTTTAATCTTGATGGTCCAGGATCAACATTAGTGAATTTTAATCTTGATGGTCCAGGATCAACATTAGTGAATTTTAATCTTGATGGTCCAGGATCAACATTAGTGAATTTTAATCTTGATGGTCCAGGATCAACATTAGTGAATTTTATTCTTGATGGTCCAGGATCAACATTAGTGAATTTTAAACTTGATGGTCCAGGATCAACATTAGTGAATTCATAATCTTGATGGTCCAGGATCAACATTAGTGAATTTTAAACTTGATGGTCCAGGATCAACATTAGTGAATTTTTATCTTAATGGTCCAGGATCAACATTAGTGAATTTTATTCTTGATGGTCCAGGATCAACATTAGTGAATTTTATTCTTGATGGTCCAGGATCAACATTAGTGAATTCATAATCTTGATGGTCCAGGATCAACATTAGTGAATTTTAATCTTGATGATCCAGGATCAACATTAGTGAATTTTTATCTTAATGGTCCAGGATCAACATTAGTGAATTTTATTCTTGATGGTCCAGGATCAACATTAGTGAATTTTAAACTTGATGGTCCAGGATCAACATTAGTGAATTCATAATCTTGATGGTCCAGGATCAACATTAGTGAATTCATAATCTTGATGGTCCAGGATCAACATTAGTGAATTTTAAACTTGATGGTCCAGGATCAACATTAGTGAATTTTTATCTTAATGGTCCAGGATCAACATTAGTGAATTTTTATCTTAATGGTCCAGGATCAACATTAGTGACATTTAATCTTGATGGTCCAGGATCAACATTAGTGAATTTTAATCTTGATGGTCCAGGATCAACATTAGTGAATTTTAAACTTGATGGTCCAGGATCAACATTAGTGAATTTTAATCTTGATGGTCCAGGATCAACATTAGTGATTTCATAATCTTGATGGTCCAGGATCAACATTAGTGAATTTTAATCTTGATGGTCCAGGATCAACATTAGTGAATTTTAATCTTAATGGTCCAGGATCAACATTAGTGAATTCATAATCTTGATGGTCCAGGATCAACATTAGTGAATTTTTATCTTGATGGTCCAGGATCAACATTAGTGAATTTTTATCTTAATGGTCCAGGATCAACATTAGTGACATTTAATCTTGATGGTCCAGGATCAACATTAGTGATTTCATAATCTTGATGGTCCAGGATCAACATTAGTGAATTTTAATCTTGATGGTCCAGGATCAACATTAGTGAATTTTAATCTTGATGGTCCAGGATCAACATTAGTGAATTTTAATCTTGATGGTCCAGGATCAACATTAGTGAATTTTAATCTTGATGGTCCAGGATCAACATTAGTGAATTTTAATCTTGATGGTCCAGGATCAACATTAGTGAATTCATAATCTTGATGGTCCAGGATCAACATTAGTGAATTTTAATCTTGATGGTCCAGGATCAACATTAGTGAATTCATAATCTTGATGGTCCAGGATCAACATTAGTGAATTTTATTCTTGATGGTCCAGGATCAACATTAGTGAATTCATAATCTTGATGGTCCAGGATCAACATTAGGGATTTTATCATCTTGATGGTCCAGGATCAACATTAGTGAATTCATAAACTTGATGGTCCAGGATCAACATTAGTGAATTTTTATCTTAATGGTCCAGGATCAACATTGGTGAATTTTAATCTTGATGGTCCAGGATCAACATTAGTGAATTTTAAACTTGATGGTCCAGGATCAACATTAGTGAATTTTAAACTTGATGGTCCAGGATCAACATTAGTGAATTTTAATCTTGATGGTCCAGGATCAACATTAGTGATTTTATGAACTTGATGGTCCAGGATCAACATTAGTGATTTTATGAACTTGATGGTCCAGGATCAACATTAGTGAATTTTAAACTTGATGGTCCAGGATCAACATTAGTGAATTTTTATCTTAATGGTCCAGGATCAACATTAGTGAATTTTATTCTTGATGGTCCAGGATCAACATTAGTGAATTTTATTCTTGATGGTCCAGGATCAACATTAGTGATATCATAATCTTGATGGTCCAGGATCAACATTAGTGAATTTTAATCTTGATGGTCCAGGATCAACATTAGTGATATCATAATCTTGATGGTCCAGGATCAACATTAGTGAATTTTATTCTTGATGGTCCAGGATCAACATTAGTGAATTTTATTCTTGATGGTCCAGGATCAACATTAGTGAATTTTTATCTCAATGGTCCAGGATCAACATTAGTGAATTTTAATCTTGATGGTCCAGGATCAACATTAGTGAATTTTTATCTTAATGGTCCAGGATCAACATTAGTGAATTTTATTCTTGATGGTCCAGGATCAACATTAGTGAATTCATAATCTTGATGGTCCAGGATCAACATTAGTGAATTTTAATCTTGATGGTCCAGGATCAACATTAGTGAATTCATAATCTTGATGGTCCAGGATCAACATTAGTGAATTTTAATCTTGATGGTCCAGGATCAACATTAGTGAATTTTTATCTTAATGGTCCAGGATCAACATTAGTGAATTTTAATCTTAATGGTCCAGGATCAACATTAGTGAATTTTAAACTTGATGGTCCAGGATCAACATTAGTGAATTCATAATCTTGATGGTCCAGGATCAACATTAGTGAATTTTAATCTTGATGGTCCAGGATCAACATTAGTGAATTTTAAACTTGATGGTCCAGGATCAACATTAGTGAATTTTAAACTTGATGGTCCAGGATCAACATTAGTGAATTCATAATCTTGATGGTCCAGGATCAACATTAGTGAATTTTATTCTTGATGGTCCAGGATCAACATTAGTGAATTCATAATCTTGATGGTCCAGGATCAACATTAGTGAATTTTATTCTTGATGGTCCAGGATCAACATTAGTGATATCATAATCTTGATGGTCCAGGATCAACATTAGTGAATTTTTATCTTAATGGTCCAGGATCAACATTAGTGAATTTTAATCTTGATGGTCCAGGATCAACATTAGTGAATTCATAATCTTGATGGTCCAGGATCAACATTAGTGAATTTTAATCTTGATGGTCCAGGATCAACATTAGTGAATTTTAATCTTGATGGTCCAGGATCAACATTAGTGAATTTTAATCTTGATGGTCCAGGATCAACATTAGTGAATTTTAAACTTGATGGTCCAGGATCAACATTGGTGAATTTTAAACTTGATGGTCCAGGATCAACATTAGTGAATTTTTATCTTAATGGTCCAGGATCAACATTAGTGATGTTATAAACTTGATGGTCCAGGATCAACATTAGTGATGTTATAAACTTGATGGTCCAGGATCAACATTAGTGAATTTTAAACTTGATGGTCCAGGATCAACATTAGTGAATTTTTATCTTAATGGTCCAGGATCAACATTAGTGATGTTATAAACTTGATGGTCCAGGATCAACATTAGTGAATTTTAAACTTGATGGTCCAGGATCAACATTAGTGAATTTTAATCTTGATGGTCCAGGATCAACATTGGTGAATTTTAAACTTGATGGTCCAGGATCAACATTAGTGAATTTTAAACTTGATGGTCCAGGATCAACATTAGTGAATTCATAATCTTGATGGTCCAGGATCAACATTAGTGAATTTTAATCTTGATGGTCCAGGATCAACATTAGTGAATTTTAAACTTGATGGTCCAGGATCAACATTAGTGAATTTTAAACTTGATGGTCCAGGATCAACATTAGTGAATTCATAATCTTGATGGTCCAGGATCAACATTAGTGAATTTTATTCTTGATGGTCCAGGATCAACATTAGTGATATCATAATCTTGATGGTCCAGGATCAACATTAGTGAATTTTAATCTTGATGGTCCAGGATCAACATTAGTGAATTTTTATCTTAATGGTCCAGGATCAACATTAGTGAATTCATAATCTTGATGGTCCAGGATCAACATTAGTGAATTTTAATCTTGATGGTCCAGGATCAACATTAGTGAATTCATAATCTTGATGGTCCAGGATCAACATTAGTGAATTTTAATCTTGATGGTCCAGGATCAACATTAGTGAATTTTTATCTTAATGGTCCAGGATCAACATTAGTGAATTTTAATCTTAATGGTCCAGGATCAACATTAGTGAATTTTAATCTTGATGGTCCAGGATCAACATTAGTGAATTCATAATCTTGATGGTCCAGGATCAACATTAGTGAATTTTAATCTTGATGGTCCAGGATCAACATTAGTGAATTTTTATCTTAATGGTCCAGGATCAACATTAGTGAATTTTAATCTTAATGGTCCAGGATCAACATTAGTGAATTTTAAACTTGATGGTCCAGGATCAACATTAGTGAATTCATAATCTTGATGGTCCAGGATCAACATTAGTGAATTTTAATCTTGATGGTCCAGGATCAACATTAGTGAATTTTATTCTTGATGGTCCAGGATCAACATTAGTGAATTTTAATCTTGATGGTCCAGGATCAACATTAGTGAATTTTTATCTTAATGGTCCAGGATCCACATTAGTGAATTTTAATCTTGATGGTCCAGGATCAACATTAGTGAATTTTTATCTTAATGGTCCAGGATCAACATTAGTGATGTTATAAACTTGATGGTCCAGGATCAACATTAGTGAATTTTAAACTTGATGGTCCAGGATCAACATTAGTGATGTTATAAACTTGATGGTCCAGGATCAACATTAGTGAATTTTAAACTTGATGGTCCAGGATCAACATTAGTGAATTTTTATCTTAATGGTCCAGGATCAACATTAGTGATGTTATAAACTTGATGGTCCAGGATCAACATTAGTGAATTTTAATCTTGATGGTCCAGGATCAACATTGGTGAATTTTAAACTTGATGGTCCAGGATCAACATTAGTGAATTTTAAACTTGATGGTCCAGGATCAACATTAGTGAATTTTAATCTTGATGGTCCAGGATCAACATTAGTGAATTTTAAACTTGATGGTCCAGGATCAACATTAGTGAATTCATAATCTTGATGGTCCAGGATCAACATTAGTGAATTTTATTCTTGATGGTCCAGGATCAACATTAGGGATTTTATCATCTTGATGGTCCAGGATCAACATTAGTGAATTTTAAACTTGATGGTCCAGGATCAACATTAGTGAATTCATAATCTTGATGGTTCAGGATCAACATTAGTGAATTTTAATCTTGATGGTGCAGGATCAACATTAGTGAATTTTAAACTTGATGGTCCAGGATCAACATTAGTGAATTTTAAACTTGATGGTCCAGGATCAACATTAGTGAATTTTAAACTTGATGGTCCAGGATCAACATTAGTGAATTTTAAACTTGATGGTCCAGGATCAACATTAGTGAATTTTAATCTTGATGGTCCAGGATCAACATTAGTGATTTTATAATCTTAATGGTCCAGGATCAACATTAGTGAATTTTTATCTTAATGGTCCAGGATCAACATTAGTGATGTTATAAACTTAATGGTCCAGGATCAACATTAGTAAATTTTAATCTTGATGGTCCAGGATCAACATTAGTGAATTCATAATCTTGATGGTCCAGGATCAACATTAGTGATTTTATAAACTTGATGGTCCAGGATCAACATTAGTGAATTTTTATCTTAATGGTCCAGGATCAACATTAGTGAATTTTTATCTTAATGGTCCAGGATCAACATTAGTGAATTTTAATCTTGATGGTCCAGGATCAACATTAGTGAATTTTAAACTTGATGGTCCAGGATCAACATTGGTGAATTTTAAACTTGATGGTCCAGGATCAACATTGGTGAATTTTAATCTTGATGGTCCAGGATCAACATTAGTGAAATTTAATCTTGATGGTCCAGGATCAACATTAGTGAATTTTAAACTTGATGGTCCAGGATCAACATTAGTGAATTTTAATCTTGATGGTCCAGGATCAACATTAGTGAATTTTAATCTTGATGGTCCAGGATCAACATTAGTGAATTTTAATCTTTATGGTCCAGGATCAACATTAGTGAATTTTAAACTTGATGGTCCAGGATCAACATTAGTGATTTTATGAACTTGATGGTCCAGGATCAACATTAGTGAATTTTAATCTTGATGGTCCAGGATCAACATTAGTGAATTTTAAACTTGATGGTCCAGGATCAACATTAGTGAATTTTATTCTTGATGGTCCAGGATCAACATTAGTGAATTTTAATCTTGATGGTCCAGGATCAACATTAGTGAATTTTAATCTTGATGGTCCAGGATCAACATTAGTGAATTTTAATCTTGATGGTCCAGGATCAACATTAGTGAATTTTAATCTTGATGGTCCAGGATCAACATTAGTGAATTTTAATCTTGATGGTCCAGGATCAACATTAGTGAATGTTTATCTTAATGGTCCAGGATCAACTATAGTGAATTTTAATCTTGATGGTCCAGGATCAACATTAGTGAATTTTAATCTTGATGGTCCAGGATCAACATTAGTGAATTTATAAACTTGATGGTCCAGGATCAACATTAGTGAATTTATAAACTTGATGGTCCAGGATCAACATTAGTGTATTTATAAACTTGATGGTCCAGGATCAACATTAGTGAATGTTTATCTTAATGGTCCAGGATCAACTATAGTGAATTTTAATCTTGATGGTCCAGGATCAACATTAGTGAATTTTAATCTTGATGGTCCAGGATCAACATTAGTGAATGTTTATCTTAATGGTCCAGGATCAACTATAGTGAATTTTAATCTTGATGGTCCAGGATCAACATTAGTGAATTTTAATCTTGATGGTCCAGGATCAACATTAGTGAATTTTAATCTTGATGGTCCAGGATCAACATTAGTGAATTTATAAACTTGATGGTCCAGGATCAACATTAGTGTATTTATAAACTTGATGGTCCAGGATCAACATTAGTGAATTTTAATCTTGATGGTCCAGGATCAACATTAGTGAATTCATAATCTTGATGGTCCAGGATTAACATTAGTGAATTTTAATCTTGATGGTCCAGGATCAACATTAGTGAATTTTAATCTTGATGGTC
This sequence comes from Danio rerio, assembly GCF_052040795.2. Lineage (NCBI taxonomy): Eukaryota > Metazoa > Chordata > Actinopteri > Cypriniformes > Danionidae > Danio > Danio rerio. The sequence goes on from NC_141039.2 coordinate 667,904, forward strand.
CAGGATCAACATTAGTGAATTTTAATCTTGATGGTCCAGGATCAACATTAGTGAATTTTTATCTTAATGGTCCAGGATCAACATTAGTGAATTTTTATCTTGATGGTCCAGGATCAACATTAGTGATTTTATGAACTTGATGGTCCAGGATCAACATTAGTGAATTTTAATCTTGATGGTCCAGGATCAACATTAGTGAATTTTAAACTTGATGGTCCAGGATCAACATTAGTGAATTTTAAACTTGATGGTCCAGGATCAACATTAGTGAATTTTAAACTTGATGGTCCAGGATCAACATTAGTGAATTTTAATCTTGATGGTCCAGGATCAACATTAGTGAATTTTAATCTTGATGGTCCAGGATCAACATTAGTGAATTTTAATCTTGATGGTCCAGGATCAACATTAGTGAATTTTAATCTTGATGGTCCAGGATCAACATTAGTGAATTTTAATCTTGATGGTCCAGGATCAACATTAGTGAATTTTATTCTTGATGGTCCAGGATCAACATTAGTGAATTTTAAACTTGATGGTCCAGGATCAACATTAGTGAATTCATAATCTTGATGGTCCAGGATCAACATTAGTGAATTTTAAACTTGATGGTCCAGGATCAACATTAGTGAATTTTTATCTTAATGGTCCAGGATCAACATTAGTGAATTTTATTCTTGATGGTCCAGGATCAACATTAGTGAATTTTATTCTTGATGGTCCAGGATCAACATTAGTGAATTCATAATCTTGATGGTCCAGGATCAACATTAGTGAATTTTAATCTTGATGATCCAGGATCAACATTAGTGAATTTTTATCTTAATGGTCCAGGATCAACATTAGTGAATTTTATTCTTGATGGTCCAGGATCAACATTAGTGAATTTTAAACTTGATGGTCCAGGATCAACATTAGTGAATTCATAATCTTGATGGTCCAGGATCAACATTAGTGAATTCATAATCTTGATGGTCCAGGATCAACATTAGTGAATTTTAAACTTGATGGTCCAGGATCAACATTAGTGAATTTTTATCTTAATGGTCCAGGATCAACATTAGTGAATTTTTATCTTAATGGTCCAGGATCAACATTAGTGACATTTAATCTTGATGGTCCAGGATCAACATTAGTGAATTTTAATCTTGATGGTCCAGGATCAACATTAGTGAATTTTAAACTTGATGGTCCAGGATCAACATTAGTGAATTTTAATCTTGATGGTCCAGGATCAACATTAGTGATTTCATAATCTTGATGGTCCAGGATCAACATTAGTGAATTTTAATCTTGATGGTCCAGGATCAACATTAGTGAATTTTAATCTTAATGGTCCAGGATCAACATTAGTGAATTCATAATCTTGATGGTCCAGGATCAACATTAGTGAATTTTTATCTTGATGGTCCAGGATCAACATTAGTGAATTTTTATCTTAATGGTCCAGGATCAACATTAGTGACATTTAATCTTGATGGTCCAGGATCAACATTAGTGATTTCATAATCTTGATGGTCCAGGATCAACATTAGTGAATTTTAATCTTGATGGTCCAGGATCAACATTAGTGAATTTTAATCTTGATGGTCCAGGATCAACATTAGTGAATTTTAATCTTGATGGTCCAGGATCAACATTAGTGAATTTTAATCTTGATGGTCCAGGATCAACATTAGTGAATTCATAATCTTGATGGTCCAGGATCAACATTAGTGAATTTTAATCTTGATGGTCCAGGATCAACATTAGTGAATTCATAATCTTGATGGTCCAGGATCAACATTAGTGAATTTTATTCTTGATGGTCCAGGATCAACATTAGTGAATTCATAATCTTGATGGTCCAGGATCAACATTAGGGATTTTATCATCTTGATGGTCCAGGATCAACATTAGTGAATTCATAAACTTGATGGTCCAGGATCAACATTAGTGAATTTTTATCTTAATGGTCCAGGATCAACATTGGTGAATTTTAATCTTGATGGTCCAGGATCAACATTAGTGAATTTTAAACTTGATGGTCCAGGATCAACATTAGTGAATTTTAAACTTGATGGTCCAGGATCAACATTAGTGAATTTTAATCTTGATGGTCCAGGATCAACATTAGTGATTTTATGAACTTGATGGTCCAGGATCAACATTAGTGATTTTATGAACTTGATGGTCCAGGATCAACATTAGTGAATTTTAAACTTGATGGTCCAGGATCAACATTAGTGAATTTTTATCTTAATGGTCCAGGATCAACATTAGTGAATTTTATTCTTGATGGTCCAGGATCAACATTAGTGAATTTTATTCTTGATGGTCCAGGATCAACATTAGTGATATCATAATCTTGATGGTCCAGGATCAACATTAGTGAATTTTAATCTTGATGGTCCAGGATCAACATTAGTGATATCATAATCTTGATGGTCCAGGATCAACATTAGTGAATTTTATTCTTGATGGTCCAGGATCAACATTAGTGAATTTTATTCTTGATGGTCCAGGATCAACATTAGTGAATTTTTATCTCAATGGTCCAGGATCAACATTAGTGAATTTTAATCTTGATGGTCCAGGATCAACATTAGTGAATTTTTATCTTAATGGTCCAGGATCAACATTAGTGAATTTTATTCTTGATGGTCCAGGATCAACATTAGTGAATTCATAATCTTGATGGTCCAGGATCAACATTAGTGAATTTTAATCTTGATGGTCCAGGATCAACATTAGTGAATTCATAATCTTGATGGTCCAGGATCAACATTAGTGAATTTTAATCTTGATGGTCCAGGATCAACATTAGTGAATTTTAATCTTGATGGTCCAGGATCAACATTAGTGAATTCATAATCTTGATGGTCCAGGATCAACATTAGTGAATTTTAATCTTAATGGTCCAGGATCAACATTAGTGAATTTTAAACTTGATGGTCCAGGATCAACATTAGTGAATTCATAATCTTGATGGTCCAGGATCAACATTAGTGAATTTTAATCTTGATGGTCCAGGATCAACATTAGTGAATTTTAAACTTGATGGTCCAGGATCAACATTAGTGAATTTTAAACTTGATGGTCCAGGATCAACATTAGTGAATTCATAATCTTGATGGTCCAGGATCAACATTAGTGAATTTTATTCTTGATGGTCCAGGATCAACATTAGTGAATTCATAATCTTGATGGTCCAGGATCAACATTAGTGAATTTTATTCTTGATGGTCCAGGATCAACATTAGTGATATCATAATCTTGATGGTCCAGGATCAACATTAGTGAATTTTTATCTTAATGGTCCAGGATCAACATTAGTGAATTTTAATCTTGATGGTCCAGGATCAACATTAGTGAATTCATAATCTTGATGGTCCAGGATCAACATTAGTGAATTTTAATCTTGATGGTCCAGGATCAACATTAGTGAATTTTAATCTTGATGGTCCAGGATCAACATTAGTGAATTTTAATCTTGATGGTCCAGGATCAACATTAGTGAATTTTAAACTTGATGGTCCAGGATCAACATTGGTGAATTTTAAACTTGATGGTCCAGGATCAACATTAGTGAATTTTTATCTTAATGGTCCAGGATCAACATTAGTGATGTTATAAACTTGATGGTCCAGGATCAACATTAGTGATGTTATAAACTTGATGGTCCAGGATCAACATTAGTGAATTTTAAACTTGATGGTCCAGGATCAACATTAGTGAATTTTTATCTTAATGGTCCAGGATCAACATTAGTGATGTTATAAACTTGATGGTCCAGGATCAACATTAGTGAATTTTAAACTTGATGGTCCAGGATCAACATTAGTGAATTTTAATCTTGATGGTCCAGGATCAACATTGGTGAATTTTAAACTTGATGGTCCAGGATCAACATTAGTGAATTTTTATCTTAATGGTCCAGGATCAACATTAGTGATGTTATAAACTTGATGGTCCAGGATCAACATTAGTGAATTTTTATCTTAATGGTCCAGGATCAACATTAGTGAATTTTTATCTTAATGGTCCAGGATCAACATTAGTGAATTTTTATCTTAATGGTCCAGGATCAACATTAGTGAATTCATAATCTTGATGGTCCAGGATCAACATTAGTGAATTTTATTCTTGATGGTCCAGGATCAACATTAGTGAATTCATAATCTTGATGGTTCAGGATCAACATTAGTGAATTTTAATCTTGATGGTGCAGGATCAACATTAGTGAATTCATAATCTTGATGGTCCAGGATCAACATTAGTGAATTTTAAACTTGATGGTCCAGGATCAACATTAGTGAATTTTAAACTTGATGGTCCAGGATCAACTATAGTGAATTTTAATCTTGATGGTCCAGGATCAACATTAGTGAATTTATAAACTTGATGGTCCAGGATCAACATTAGTGAATTCATAATCTTGATGGTCCAGGATCAACATTAGTGAATTTTAAACTTGATGGTCCAGGATCAACATTAGTGAATTTTAAACTTGATGGTCCAGGATCAACTATAGTGAATTTTAATCTTGATGGTCCAGGATCAACATTAGTGAATTCATAATCTTGATGGTCCAGGATCAACATTAGTGAATTTTATTCTTGATGGTCCAGGATCAACATTAGTGAATTCATAATCTTGATGGTTCAGGATCAACATTAGTGAATTTTAATCTTGATGGTGCAGGATCAACATTAGTGAATTCATAATCTTGATGGTCCAGGATCAACATTAGTGTATTTATAAACTTGATGGTCCAGGATCAACATTAGTGAATTTTAATCTTGATGGTCCAGGATCAACATTAGTGAATTCATAATCTTGATGGTCCAGGATCAACATTAGTGAATTCATAATCTTGATGGTCCAGGATCAACATTAGTGAATGTTTATCTTAATGGTCCAGGATCAACTATAGTGAATTTTAATCTTGATGGTCCAGGATCAACATTAGTGAATTTATAAACTTGATGGTCCAGGATCAACATTAGTGAATTTATAAACTTGATGGTCCAGGATCAACATTAGTGAATTCATAATCTTGATGGTCCAGGATCAACATTAGTGAATTTTAATCTTGATGGTCCAGGATCAACATTAGTGAATTTTAATCTTGATGGTCCAGGATCAACATTAGTGAATTTATAAACTTGATGGTCCAGGATCAACATTAGTGAATTCATAATCTTGATGGTCCAGGATCAACATTAGTGAATTTTAATCTTGATGGTCCAGGATCAACATTAGTGAATTTTATTCTTGATGGTCCAGGATCAACATTAGTGAATTTTAATCTTGATGGTCCAGGATCAACATTAGTGAATGTTTATCTTAATGGTCCAGGATCAACTATAGTGAATTTTAATCTTGATGGTCCAGGATCAACATTAGTGAATTTATAAACTTGATGGTCCAGGATCAACATTAGTGTATTTATAAACTTGATGGTCCAGGATCAACATTAGTGAATTTTAATCTTGATGGTCCAGGATCAACATTAGTGAATTTTAATCTTGATGGTCCAGGATCAACATTAGTGAATTCATAAACTTGATGGTCCAGGATCAACATTAGTGAATTTTTATCTTAATGGTCCAGGATCAACATTGGTGAATTTTAATCTTGATGGTCCAGGATCAACATTAGTGAATTTTAAACTTGATGGTCCAGGATCAACATTAGTGAATTTTAATCTTGATGGTCCAGGATCAACATTAGTGATTTAATGAACTTGATGGTCCAGGATCAACATTAGTGATTTTATGAACTTGATGGTCCAGGATCAACATTAGTGAATTTTAAACTTGATGGTCCAGGATCAACATTAGTGAATTTTTATCTTAATGGTCCAGGATCAACATTAGTGAATTTTATTCTTGATGGTCCAGGATCAACATTAGTGAATTTTATTCTTGATGGTCCAGGATCAACATTAGTGATATCATAATCTTGATGGTCCAGGATCAACATTAGTGAATTTTAATCTTGATGGTCCAGGATCAACATTAGTGATATCATAATCTTGATGGTCCAGGATCAACATTAGTGAATTTTATTCTTGATGGTCCAGGATCAACATTAGTGAATTTTATTCTTGATGGTCCAGGATCAACATTAGTGAATTTTTATCTCAATGGTCCAGGATCAACATTAGTGAATTTTAATCTTGATGGTCCAGGATCAACATTAGTGAATTTTTATCTTAATGGTCCAGGATCAACATTAGTGAATTCATAATCTTGATGGTCCAGGATCAACATTAGTGAATTTTAATCTTGATGGTCCAGGATCAACATTAGTGAATTCATAATCTTGATGGTCCAGGATCAACATTAGTGAATTTTAATCTTGATGGTCCAGGATCAACATTAGTGAATTCATAATCTTGATGGTCCAGGATCAACATTAGTGAATTTTAATCTTGATGGTCCAGGATCAACATTAGTGAATTTTTATCTTAATGGTCCAGGATCAACATTAGTGAATTTTAATCTTAATGGTCCAGGATCAACATTAGTGAATTTTAAACTTGATGGTCCAGGATCAACATTAGTGAATTCATAATCTTGATGGTCCAGGATCAACATTAGTGAATTTTATTCTTGATGGTCCAGGATCAACATTAGTGAATTCATAATCTTGATGGTCCAGGATCAACATTAGTGAATTTTATTCTTGATGGTCCAGGATCAACATTAGTGATATCATAATCTTGATGGTCCAGGATCAACATTAGTGATTTTTTATCTTAATGGTCCAGGATCAACATTAGTGAATTTTAATCTTGATGGTCCAGGATCAACATTAGTGAATTCATAATCTTGATGGTCCAGGATCAACATTAGTGAATTTTAATCTTGATGGTCCAGGATCAACATTAGTGAATTTTTATCTTAATGGTCGAGGATCAACATTAGTGAATTTTAATCTTGATGGTCCAGGATCAACATTAGTGAATTTTAAACTTGATGGTCCAGGATCAACATTGGTGAATTTTAAACTTGATGGTCCAGGATCAACATTAGTGAATTTTTATCTTAATGGTCCAGGATCAACATTAGTGAATTTTAAACTTGATGGTCCAGGATCAACATTAGTGAATTTTTATCTTAATGGTCCAGGATCAACATTAGTGAATTTTAAACTTGATGGTCCAGGATCAACATTAGTGATGTTATAAACTTGATGGTCCAGGATCAACATTAGTGAATTTTAAACTTGATGGTCCAGGATCAACATTAGTGAATTTTTATCTTAATGGTCCAGGATCAACATTAGTGATGTTATAAACTTGATGGTCCAGGATCAACATTAGTGAATTTTAAACTTGATTGTCCAGGATCAACATTAGTGAATTTTAAACTTGATGGTCCAGGATCAACATTGGTGAATTTTAAACTTGATGGTCCAGGATCAACATTAGTGAATTTTTATCTTAATGGTCCAGGATCAACATTAGTGATGTTATAAACTTGATGGTCCAGGATCAACATTAGTGAATTTTTATCTTAATGGTCCAGGATCAACATTAGTGAATTTTAAACTTGATGGTCCAGGATCAACATTAGTGAATTTTTATCTTAATGGTCCAGGATCAACATTAGTGAATTTTAAACTTGATGGTCCAGGATCAACATTAGTGAATTCATAATCTTGATGGTCCAGGATCAACATTAGTGAATTTTATTCTTGATGGTCCAGGATCAACATTAGTGAATTCATAATCTTGATGGTTCAGGATCAACATTAGTGAATTTTAATCTTGATGGTGCAGGATCAACATTAGTGAATTCATAATCTTGATGGTCCAGGATCAACATTAGTGAATTTTAAACTTGATGGTCCAGGATCAACATTAGTGAATTTTAAACTTGATGGTCCAGGATCAACATTAGTGAATTTTAAACTTGATGGTCCAGGATCAACATTAGTGAATTTTAATCTTGATGGTCCAGGATCAACATTAGTGAATTTTAATCTTGATGGTCCAGGATCAACATTAGTGAATTTTAATCTTGATGGTCCAGGATCAACATTAGTGATTTCATAATCTTGATGGTCCAGGATCAACATTAGTGAATTTTAATCTTGATGGTCCAGGATCAACATTAGTGAATTTTAAACTTGATGGTCCAGGATCAACATTGGTGAATTTTAAACTTGATGGTCCAGGATCAACATTAGTGAATTTTTATCTTAATGGTCCAGGATCAACATTAGTGATGTTATAAACTTGATGGTCCAGGATCAACATTAGTGATGTTATAAACTTGATGGTCCAGGATCAACATTAGTGAATTTTAAACTTGATGGTCCAGGATCAACATTAGTGAATTTTAATCTTGATGGTCCAGGATCAACATTGGTGAATTTTAAACTTGATGGTCCAGGATCAACATTAGTGAATTTTTATCTTAATGGTCCAGGATCAACATTAGTGATGTTATAAACTTGATGGTCCAGGATCAACATTAGTGAATTTTTATCTTAATGGTCCAGGATCAACATTAGTGAATTTTAAACTTGATGGTCCAGGATCAACATTAGTGAATTTTTATCTTAATGGTCCAGGATCAACATTAGTGAATTTTAAACTTGATGGTCCAGGATCAACATTAGTGAATTCATAATCTTGATGGTCCAGGATCAACATTAGTGAATTTTATTCTTGATGGTCCAGGATCAACATTAGTGAATTCATAATCTTGATGGTTCAGGATCAACATTAGTGAATTTTAATCTTGATGGTGCAGGATCAACATTAGTGAATTCATAATCTTGATGGTCCAGGATCAACATTAGTGAATTTTAAACTTGATGGTCCAGGATCAACATTAGTGAATTTTAAACTTGATGGTCCAGGATCAACATTAGTGAATTTTAAACTTGATGGTCCAGGATCAACATTAGTGAATTTTAATCTTGATGGTCCAGGATCAACATTAGTGAATTTTTATCTTAATGGTCCAGGATCAACATTAGTGATGTTATAAACTTAATGGTCCAGGATCAACTATAGTGAATTTTTATCTTAATGGTCCAGGATCAACATTAGTGATTTTATGAACTTGATGGTCCAGGATCAACATTAGTAAATTTTAATCTTGATGGTCCAGGATCAACATTAGTGAATTCATAATCTTGATGGTCCAGGATCAACATTAGTGATTTTATAAACTTGATGGTCCAGGATCAACATTAGTGAATTTTTATCTTAATGGTCCAGGATCAACATTAGTGAATTTTAATCTTGATGGTCCAGGATCAACATTAGTGAATTTTAATCTTGATGGTCCAGGATCAACATTAGTGAATTTTTATCTTAATGGTCCAGGATCAACATTAGTGAATTTTAATCTTGATGGTCCAGGATCAACATTAGTGAATTTTAAACTTGATGGTCCAGGATCAACATTGGTGAATTTTAAACTTGATGGTCCAGGATCAACATTGGTGAATTTTAATCTTGATGGTCCAGGATCAACATTAGTGAATTTTAATCTTGATGGTCCAGGATCAACATTAGTGAATTTTAATCTTGATGGTCCAGGATCAACATTAGTGAATTTTAATCTTTATGGTCCAGGATCAACATTAGTGAATTTTAAACTTGATGGTCCAGGATCAACATTAGTGATTTTATGAACTTGATGGTCCAGGATCAACATTAGTGAATTTTAATCTTGATGGTCCAGGATCAACATTAGTGAATTTTAAACTTGATGGTCCAGGATCAACATTAGTGATTTTATGAACTTGATGGTCCAGGATCAACATTAGTGAATTCATAATCTTGATGGTCCAGGATCAACATTAGTGAATTTTATTCTTGATGGTCCAGGATCAACATTAGTGAATTTTAATCTTGATGGTCCAGGATCAACATTAGTGAATTTTAATCTTGATGGTCCAGGATCAACATTAGTGAATTTTAATCTTGATGGTCCAGGATCAACATTAGTGAATTTTAATCTTGATGGTCCAGGATCAACATTAGTGAATTTTAATCTTGATGGTCCAGGATCAACATTAGTGATTTTATGAACTTGATGGTCCAGGATCAACATTAGTGAATTCATAATCTTGATGGTCCAGGATCAACATTAGTGAATTTTAATCTTGATGGTCCAGGATCAACATTAGTGAATTTATAAACTTGATGGTCCAGGATCAACATTAGTGAATTTATAAACTTGATGGTCCAGGATCAACATTAGTGAATTTATAAACTTGATGGTCCAGGATCAACATTAGTGAATTTTAAACTTGATGGTCCAGGATCAACATTAGTGATTTTATGAACTTGATGGTCCAGGATCAACATTAGTGAATTCATAATCTTGATGGTCCAGGATCAACATTAGTGAATTTTAATCTTGATGGTCCAGGATCAACATTAGTGAATTTTAATCTTGATGGTCCAGGATCAACATTAGTGAATTTTAATCTTGATGGTCCAGGATCAACATTAGTGAATTTTAATCTTGATGGTCCAGGATCAACATTAGTGAATTTTAAACTTGATGGTCCAGGATCAACATTAGTGATTTTATGAACTTGATGGTCCAGGATCAACATTAGTGAATTCATAATCTTGATGGTCCAGGATCAACATTAGTGAATTTTAATCTTGATGGTCCAGGATCAACATTAGTGAATTTTAATCTTGATGGTTCAGGATCAACATTAGTGAATTTTAATCTTGATGGTCCAGGATCAACATTAGTGAATTTTAATCTTGATGGTCCAGGATCAACATTAGTGAATTTTAATCTTGATGGTCCAGGATCAACATTAGTGAATGTTTATCTTAATGGTCCAGGATCAACTATAGTGAATTTTAATCTTGATGGTCCAGGATCAACATTAGTGAATTTTAATCTTGATGGTCCAGGATCAACATTAGTGAATTTATAAACTTGATGGTCCAGGATCAACATTAGTGTATTTATAAACTTGATGGTCCAGGATCAACATTAGTGAATTTTAATCTTGATGGTCCAGGATCTACATTAGTGAATTCATAATCTTGATGGTCCAGGATCAACATTAGTGAATTCATAATCTTGATGGTCCAGGATCAACATTAGTGAATGTTTATCTTAATGGTCCAGGATCAACTATAGTGAATTTTAATCTTGATGGTCCAGGATCAACATTAGTGAATTTATAAACTTGATGGTCCAGGATCAACATTAGTGAATTTATAAACTTGATGGTCCAGGATCAACATTAGTGAATTCATAATCTTGATGGTCCAGGATCAACATTAGTGAATTTTAATCTTGATGGTCCAGGATCAACATTAGTGAATTTTAATCTTGATGGTCCAGGATCAACATTAGTGAATTCATAATCTTGATGGTCCAGGATCAACATTAGTGAATTTTAATCTTGATGGTCCAGGATCAACATTAGTGAATTTATAATCTTGATGGTCCAGGATCAACATTAGTGAATTTTAATCTTGATGGTCCAGGATCAACATTAGTGAATTTTAATCTTGATGGTCCAGGATCAACATTAGTGAATTTTAATCTTGATGGTCCAGGATCAACATTAGTGAATTTTAATCTTGATGGTCCAGGATCAACATTAGTGAATTTTAATCTTGATGGTCCAGGATCAACATTAGTGAATTTTAATCTTGATGGTCCAGGATCAACATTAGTGAATGTTTATCTTAATGGTCCAGGATCAACTATAGTGAATTTTAATCTTGATGGTCCAGGATCAACATTAGTGAATTTATAAACTTGATGGTCCAGGATCAACATTAGTGAATTTTAATCTTGATGGTCCAGGATCAACATTAGTGAATTTTAAACTTGATGGTCCAGGATCAACATTAGTGAATTCATAATCTTGATGGTCCAGGATCAACATTAGTGAATTTATAAACTTGATGGTCCAGGATCAACATTAGTGAATTTTAATCTTGATGGTCCAGGATCAACATTAGTGAATTTTAATCTTGATGGTCCAGGATCAACATTAGTGAATTTTAATCTTGATGGTCCAGGATCAACATTAGTGAATTTTAATCTTGATGGTCCAGGATCAACATTAGTGAATTTTAATCTTGATGGTCCAGGATCAA
>NC_141039.2:682500-685000 GCF_052040795.2 Danio rerio
AATAATATAAACATATAAAAAATTTAATAAAAAGAGAAACAAAAGAGAGAAAAGAAAGAAAAAAAAAAGTTTAAACATATACATACATAACACAAATACAGCAAGAGGAAAGAAGGACTTGTGTATCCGTGACACTTCCAAAATATTTATCATAAAAATCTTTTTTTAAGAATCCATCTCTTTTCTTGTTATTAACTAGTCTAAGAGATTTAATAAAAACATCAATTTCTGTTAAAATATTTGAAGATAAAGGCTGCGAACTGGTCTTGCGTCTGGTGTTGTGTTCATATTTCTTTCAATGTTTATGTATGTCTCTCCATGGTTCTGCGAGACAGCACATTTAGTGTGACCGTGTGTGATGACAGTAAAGTTGAAGGTGTCCGTCTGTGCATAATAATGAAGCAGATGTCTGACTTCCTGCACGCCAGCGTCTGTCTGTGCTGTTAATCTGCTGAGGTGAAGAGTTGCAGGATTTACTGATGCTGTTATTTAGTGCGGCGAGGATCAACAGTCGGCCATGATTCGCCTCAGCTTCTCCAGACTGTGCCGCTTTACTGTGCGTCCGTTTTACACTGCGACTGTTGTGTTTTTGTGGCCTGTGTGTGTTTGTGTCACTCATCTGGGTGTGTGTGTGTGTCTGTGTGTGTGTGTGCAGCTGGCCGAGTACCGGCAGAGGAAAGCTCAATCTGATGGACAGAAGAAGAAGAAGAAAAAGAAGAAGCCGGAGCTGGAGCCGACTGAGGGAGAGTCTGCCAATACGGTGTTTTCTGTCTCCAAAACTCTGCGCAGTGGAGAAACCGTCACTCATGACCAGACCTACACCATCGAGGTGAGCGGTTACTCTCACTATACACTCACACACTTCACTATTAGCTTAGGTAAAGGCGACGTATGATCAGTGAGATTTACAGAGGGGGTTTGAGGAGGATTGACCCTGCAATTGATGCTTGACCCCCCCTGAAGGACATCAAAACAACATGTATGGGGGGGTTAGTCGTTTAAATAGTGGGAAATAGTTTGCTCTTATCTCTATATTTAATATTAATATTAATAATTTACATTTTAGATAACACAAACACATTTGACCACCCCTATAACGGGTCATACCATTGTAAATGCATAATCAGGCCAATCAGTATATGCCAGAGCAAGTCTTGAAACCGGCAGATCTAGAGCACCTTTGGACACCGTCACCATTCACAAGACACTTTTCTCCTGTAATAGCTGTTTGTTTCTATATATGGCTGAAAGTAAAGTCACATTAGCTGCATAGTTTGTATAGTTTAACCTACAGTAACATCTGAGATAGCTAATCAGAGGATACTGTAGGTGAGGAAACACTAAATATGACACAAAACACTGAACATTTAAATGCATTTTATTAATATATTAGATGTAATTTAAATAAATGCATACATTTGATTCACTGAAGCATAACACAAACTAGCATTATCAGAGTTTTTGTCCCCCTGATTGTCCGTGTATAATTCGCACCCTGCCTATAATGCCTATTAAAACAGATTGAGTATAGAAACAAGGAGATTATAATGTCTAGAGTGGGCACGGGCCGCTATAAGAATCTGACGGTATGATAACCTTGGATGAAAATGTCTTGGTTTCATGGATTACTGCTGTTAATGTAATTCTTTTTTAAATGTCTGGGTACAAATTTTATTATAAATTTTTCATTTGTTAATGTGTAATGAATCAACTTTATAATAATAATAATAAAGCAACAGTCAAATTTCAACACACAAAATGCAGTTTTTATGGTAATCTTTGTTGTTAGAATTGATTCAGCAAAATTCTAGTACAGAAACTTTTTCTTTTTAGCCAAAGTTGTAGTGATGTTGTTTTATTTTTGTCATTTTTAATATATTTTTTGATTGTCTCTATTTTGCAATTATTTTTGTTTTAAGTTATTTTAACTTAAGTTAAATTACATAATTCAAAAATATATTTTTTAGAACTACCTGAAAAAGATTTTAAAAGTTTATTTATTAATTCAATCATTTATTTACTTATTTATTCATTTATTTTGTTACTTATTTACTTTTTATTTACTTATTTATTTACCTATTTGCTCATTTATTTACTTATTTACTCATTTATTTACTTATTAACCTATTTACTTATTTATTTACCCAATAACTTATTTTTTAACTTATTTTTTTTACCTATTTACTTATTTATTTACCAATTTACTTATTTACTTATTTATTTACCTATTTATTTATTTACTTGTGTAATACTAAGTTAAATTAAACCATTAAAAATACTTTTTATAACTACCAGAAAAAAGATTATGTTTATTTATTAATTAATTCATTCATTCATTAATTAATTTACTTACTTGTACGTACTTTTACTAATTTGTTTACTTACTTATTTAACGACTTATTTTTTTACTTATTTAATTATTTTCTTACCAACTTATTTTTTTACCTACTTATTTACTTACTAGCTTACTTATTTGCTTACTTAATTACTTATTTATTTA
>NC_141039.2:687500-707500 GCF_052040795.2 Danio rerio
TGCACATTTAGGGCTCTATTTTACTGATCTAGGTTTAAATCTAAAGCTTATAGTGCAAAAGCATTAAGGGCATGTCCAAATCCACCTGCTGTTTTAAGGATGGATAGATCCGCTCTGCACCCGGCGGCGCATGGTCTAACAGGGTTGTGCTTATTCTCTTCATGTGTTATTGATCTGTTTTATGAGCAGATTTATATGCCTGTGTGTGTGTGTGTGTGTGTGTGTATGTCTGTGTGTGTATATTTGTATGTGTCTATACAGTATATGTCACTGTGTATTTGTCTGTGTGTGTCTGTGTATTTGTCAGTGTATGTGTGTATATATCTTGTCTCTGTGTGTGTGTGTGTGTGTGTGTGTGTTTCTATATGTATGTGAATCTGTGTGTTTGTGTATATATATCTGTGTTTGTGTGTATATGTTTGTGTGCGTGCAATAATGTGTGTGCATGTTTGTGCATGCATGCATCTGTGTGTGTATATGTGTTTATATATGTATGCGAGTGTGTGTGTGTGTGTGTGTGTGTGTGTGTATGTTTGTGTGCGTGCAATAATGAGTGTGTGCATGTTTGTGCATGCATGTATCTGTGTGTGTGTTTATATATGTATGTGAGTGTGTTTATATATGTATGTGAGTGTGTGTTTGTGTGTATATGTTTGTGTGAGTGCAAAAATGTGTGTGCATGTTTGTGCATGCATGCATCTGTGTGTGTATGTGTGTTTATATATGTATGCGAGTGTGTGTATGTTTGTGTGCGTGCAATGAGTTTGTGCATGTTTGTGCATGCATGTATCTGTGTGTGTGTTTATATATGCATGTGAGTGTTTATATATGTATGCGAGTGTGTGTTTGTGTGTATATGTTTGCATGCGTGCTATAATGTGTGTGTGTGTGTGCGCATGTTTGTGCATGTGTGTGTGTGTGTGTGTATTTATACAGTATGTCTGTTTGTGTGTGTTTGAATATGTATTTGAGTCTGTGTGTTTGTGTGTATATATGTGTTTGTGCGTGCATGTGTGTATGTATATATGTCTGCTCGGGTCTGTCTGTTTGTATGTCTATGTGTGTATATATGTGTGTGTGTGAGTGTGTGTGCGCACGTGTGCGTGTGTGCACGTGTGTGTGTGTGTGTGAGTGTGCGTGTGTGCGTGTGTGCGCGCGTGTGTGTGTGTGTGTGTGTGTGTGTGTGTGTGTGTGTGTGTGTGTGTGCATGCAGATGTAGGTCATCTCTCCTCATCAGTGTAATTAGCCGTGATGATCTCCACAATAGCTCTCAGAACAGCAGCAGCAGTTTTCATACCTGAAGCGTCTCTCAGGATCGTCCTCATCTCCTTTTCTGACCCATTAACACACAAATGTAGGAGTTCTTGGCGCCCGCGTCCTCATTCTGTGCTCTGTTTGTTTCCAGCCGGAGAGTGAGGTGTCCACCACCGCTGAGGACTGCTCGTCTGAGGTAATAATGCTGATTTACTCTGCTTTACTGTGCTCACTGACTCTGTGTGCATTGATGAACACACACACACACACACACACACACACACACAGCTTCATCATCTGCAGGGTTGCCAGATTTTCAGTCAAGCCCAATAAAATCAAAATATGCCACAGTCCACTAGTAAAATACACATTTTACATTACTGTAATGCCTTTGCACATGGCTATAATAGATAAAAATATCATAATAATAATATTGTTGTATTATTATGATAAATAATGTTATAATAGTTCTTGATTAGTCCACATTAACTGGACGTTGCTGGGTTTCAGTATGATAATTTGTTTACTAGTGAAATTGAATATTGATAAGGGGGCGGGGTTTATTTATTCATTTACTTTATTCACAGTTTCTCCTTTATTGTTCTATTCAAACTTTATTAATGTATTTGATTCTTATTTAAATTTTCAATAATGAAGGTTTATTTTTGTAATATATGTAATTTTGCAGATTTTTCTCCTCCAGTTTTCTAAATACAAGTTTTTAATTCATTTATTAATATTTTCTTTTAAAGTTTTAAATAATTCATGTTTTTGGTTTATTTAAATCAAACATAGTTTCTAATAATTTCAAATTTGGCTGTGCAAAATTTTATTTATGCATTTATTTATGTTTTCGTTGAGCACAATTTCTCCTCCAGTTGTCTATACAAATTTATTTCTGTAATTATTTATTCACTTATATTTTCTGAAATTTTCAATGATAAATAATAATTATAAATGTATTAATTCACATTCATAATCATAATAATAAATGTTACTTATAGTGTGCTTTTCTCATACCCAAAGCGCATTAAGCAATTGTTTTCTTCCAATTATCAATGATATATATATATATATATATCTCTTTGTCAAGTTATTATATTTGTTTTATGTGTCAATTTTTTTTTATGCATTTAAATATTTTTGTGATTGTCTGTTGTTACTACTTTAATAAGAAATAATAAAAATATAAATAAAATAATGAAAAATAAATAATTAAAATATATTATAATTAAAGGAAAACAATACAAATAAATATAATAATAATAATAATAATAATAATGATGATGATAATAATAATATTAACAATACAAATAAATATAATAATAATAAAAGCAATAATAATAATAACAACAACAACAACAATAATAATAATAATAATAATGACAACAATAATAATAATAATAATAATAATACAAATAAATATAATAATAATAAAAGCAATAATAATAATAATAATAATAATAATAACAATAACAATAGCAATAATAATAAATATAATAATAACAACAACAACAATAATAATAATAATGATAATAATAATAATGATGATAATATTAATAATAATAATAATGATGATAATAATAATAATAATGATAATATTAATAATAATAATAATAATAATAATAATAATAATAATAATAAAAACAATTAATACAGAGAAAAATAACAAAGCAAAAATAAAAAAAAATCTAAAAAAATCATCTACACATAATTTAGACATTAAAAAACTCCTGCTGTTGTTCAAAAAGCGGTTTTCATATTTGTTTTTGGAGCATGTACGTTGTGTGTGACGTGTGCTGTTGTGAACTGACAGGTGAATGGTTTCCATCAGCGGAGCGACTGTGACCCTGCGTTCTCACTGATCGGGGTACAGTCTTTACAGTGTTCACTTTGCTCGATCGGCCCGTTTCACTCTCTCTCCCCGCTAATTCACTAACCTCAGGTTTCCACCTGCTTCACTGAACATGCTAACGCTAACATCAGGTATGGTGACCGCTGCAATTAAGAAAACACATGCAATTACAGAAAACACCAGCACATGTGTTGCAGATCCTCACAATGCAAACACATGAAGAAAACACGCTGCATTTAATCACTACACATGCATGTAGCAGGGAACACAGTGCAGATGTTAAGGGGATCAAAGATGTAACCGACCCGGCCATTTAGGTTAAGGTTATTGAGGTTAATAATATACAAGAGACCAGGGAATGCTGGAATCAGGATGCTCAAATCAACCAAACAAGTCATCTTTCAGAGATCACATGATCAATAATCATAGCACGGTAAACAAATCCCAGCCGGGTCACATTTCTGGGTCCCCTCGACACATTTGCGCTGTTCTGTGCTGTTTGCATGTGTTGTGAGCTGATACAGTGTGTATTTTCATTTGTTTGCCTTGGGAGATTTTGCAGCGTGCTTCCTGTCAGACTGATGAGGATCTTCTCCTGATTTGCTGCTGAGTTTCTTGTAGTTGTGTGTGTTTTCTTGGATTACAGTGCATTAAGCTCTCTCGGCCACTAAAGTCGAGGCCTGAATTCAGCGCATCAACAGGGCAAATGTGTCTGCTTGGCATTTTCCTGTGTTTACATGATATCGCTGGTGTTTAACCCGCTTCACTGTCACACACACACTTCTTAAGCATAGATATGACATGACATGTTCATCTTCAATGATCTTCAACTCTTTGGTCTCATTCTAAAGAGGACAGATGTCAGATTGAAGCTGAAGTGAAATGATCAAGAGTCCGCTCTCAGGAGATCGTTTTCAATCTTGACTTCAGCTGTGAATGTGAATCTGGTTCTGCTTGTGCTCCAGGAGGAAGATCTGCATCCGTCTGAAACCGAAGCGCAGATGGAGGCGGATCTGCAGGGTGGAGGAACACAGAACCGCATGCAGATCATGGAGGACGAGCTGGAGGCCAAAAACATGGCCATGGAGGAGCTGAGCCGCGAGCTGGAGGACATCAGGAGCGCTTTCGGGACGGAGGGAGTGCAGCAGGTATGAGGACAGAGAGAGAGAGTTTGCTGAACGCTGGAGAACACTGACCACACCGTGCTGTGCGTGTAGTCCTGCATTTATACTCCTGCGCTCTGTTTGTGTTGCTCTGCAATAACACTTCTGAAGTGTTCGTTTCTTCACAGGGGTTTTATTTACACTGGAAATACCTGTAATGCTACCGCACTGTAGAAGTAGCTCAAACTGGCTCATTCAGAGGCGAGAGCCGGCGGACGTGCAGCAACTTTAATCATAAAGTAAACACAAAACTGAATCCTCTACCTGGAGCTCCATCACAGGACTCGCTTATAAACTCTCGCTTCATCAGACTCACTGAGTCTCCTGCCGCTCTCAGCCCCGCACACACTCGTCACTGATACCATGAGGACTTGTTAAAAAGAGCTGCAGGTCAGGGTCGGCCATCAGCCAGTCAGTCGGTCTTTTAGGGCGGGGCTATCAGTCCATTAGCCCTGGGCTATCAGTCATATGGGGCGGGGCAGTGATTTAGGGTGGGACTATCAGTCCTTTAGGCCTGAGCTAGCAGTCTATTAGGGTGGGACTATCAGTCAATTAGGACAGGACTTTCAGTTTTTCAGGGTGGAGCTACCAGTCCTTTGGGCGGAGCTATCAGTCTTTTGGGATGGGGCTATCAATCATTTAGGTGTGACTATCTGTCTTTTAGGGTGGGGCTATCAGTCCTTTAAAACAGCGCTATCAGTCAATTAGGACGGGACTATCAGTCATTTAGGGCGGAGCTATCAGTCCTTTGGGCCGGGGCAGTAATTTAGGGCTGGACTATCAGTCCTTTAGGGCGGAGCAATCAGTCCATTAGGGCTGGGCTGTCAGTCATTTAGGACGGGACTATCAGTCATTTAGGGCGGGGCTATCAGTCCTTTGGGCCGGGGCAGTCATTTAGGGCTGGACTATCAGTCCTTTAGGGCGGAGCAATCAGTCCATTAGGGCTGGGCTGTCAGTCATTTAGGACGGGACTATCAGTTATTTAGGGCGGAGCTATCAGTCATTTAGGATGGGATTAAGTTTTTTGAGGCGGGACTATCAGTCTTTTAGGGTGGAGCTATCAGTCCTTATGGGTGGAACTATTAGACATTTAGGGCGAACTATCAGTCTTTTAGGGCGGGGCTATCAGTCCTTAAGGGTGAAACTATTAGACATTTAGGGCGAACTATCAGTCTTTTAGGGCGGGGCTATCAGTCCTTTAGGATGGGGTTAGGTTTTTTTAGGGTGGGACTATCAGTCTTTTAGGGCGGAGCTATCAGACCTTTGTGGCGGGGCTATCAGTCATTTAGGATGGGATTAAGTTTTTTGGGGGCGGGACTATCATTCTTTTAGGGCGGAGCTATCAGTCCTTTAGGGTGGAGCTGTCAGTCTTTTAGGGCGGAACTATTAGACATTTTGGGCGCACTAATGGGGGATGGGGTTAGGTTTTTTAGGGCGGGACTATCAGTCTTTTAGGGCGGAGCTATCAGACCTTTGTGGTGGGGTTATCAGTCATTTAGGATGGGATTTAGTTTATTTTAGAGTGGAGCTGTTAGACATTTAGGGCGGGACTATCAGTCTTTTAGGGCGGGACTATCAGTCTTTTAGGGCGGAGCTATCAGACCTTTGTGGTGGGGTTATCAGTCATTTAGGATGGGATTCAGTTTTTTTAGAGCGGAGCTGTTAGACATTTAGGGCGGGACTATCAGTCTTTTAGGGCGGGACTATCAGTCTTTTAGGGCGGAGCTATCAGTTCTTCAGGATGGGATCATCAGGGTGTATTTTGTTTTTGCTCTGCCTTTTTCTCCGTTCATCAGTCTTCCTTTATTTTGTTAGCAACGCTAGCTTAGTCTTTCAACACTTCAGTTGGTTCCTAAAGGACAAAATCATGCACCGTCCTACATTTTGTTCTCGTTTCAGGTCTGTTTAAGTGGATGTGCGTCATGATAGAGGAAAAATCTGATCTTCTGTTTCATGGCGACTTTAACTGTAGGCATGAGTGTAATAGCTGCAGACGCTGTGTTGAGTCTGAGTGTGTTTGTGTGCGCAGCTGCAGGATTTCGAGGAGGCGCTGAAACAGAGGGATGAAATCATCACGCAGCTCACCTCAAACCTGCAGCAGGCCAGAACCGAGAAAGAGGAGGTGATGAGAGAGTTTCTGGAGCTCACGGAGCAAAGCCAGAAACTCCAGATCCAGTTCCAGCAGGTGAGCCCACCGAAACGCACACCTGAACCTGAATGTCATATAAACACGGGAGTTTAGGATACCCCTCTAGTATAGTAGAAATAGTATGTCAGCTCTGTCACTGTTAACTCTGTCCCCATCAGCTCTGCAGCGTATTCATTGATGTGATTCTCCGTAGCTGGTTTGTGTTGTTAGTTTATATGAACACTGTCTGCTCTCCGCTCAGCTCCAGGCCGGTGAGATCCTCCGGAGCTCCAACATCAGCTCCACGGCAGCAGATCTCCTCCAGGCCCGAACGCAGATCACGCTGTACCAACAGCAGCTGGAGGAGAGAGAGGCACAGCTCCGGCTGCAGCAGGAGAACACACACACACAGATCTCACTGAACACACAGATGCAGGAGAGACTGAGCCGGGCCGAGACGGTGAGCTGCTGGAGCTGTAATCACACGCGTGATCATTAATATAATGCAGTTCATGGGGGTCAGATAACACACCGGCAGACTTGACTAAACCTGCCTGACTAGCTTACTGGACTCTCGGTTTGTTCCACTGAAAGAGTGATCAGAACAATATCAATATCACAATTATGATGCCTCATGACGATCACGGTTATGAGCATTGAGGATGGTTAAATGATGGCAGTATTGTTATTTTTGGGTGAACTATCACTTTACTTTAGATGAATATGGTGGCTTGAGAAAGCAGATCTGCTGTTATACTACATGAACATATTATTCTCACATCTTAGACTATTTTAAGAGCGCATCTCCTACTAGACCAATCATGCTACAACCACCAAACCAACTCCAAACCTCCAGACTATACTGAATTACGTTGCTATTTCTTTTCCAACTGATCCGACCTACAGTTTTCTGAAAACTGACCCGGACAATTCAGAAAAGTCTCATTGACTTAACATTGGACCAAACTTTCTGACCTCATAACTTTGCGCCAGACTGTCATACAGACTTAAGATTGGGCTCATTTAACTCTAATACCAATCTGTCAGTCACCGATGACGTTTCAACTCACTAACTACACCCTAGCAACCACTGACAGCACCCTAGCAACTGTCCCATAGACTTCCATTATAAAAAAACTTCCATTGACTTTACATTGAACATACTAACAAACATACTAATCATACTAGCAACATGCTAATTTATACTATAATCATACTAGCAACATGCTAATTTATACTATAAACAAGCTAGCAGCATGCTAACTTATACTATAAACATACTAGCTACATGCAAATTCATACTATTAACATACTAGCAACATGCTAATTCATACTATAAACATACTAGCAGCATGCTAATTCATACTATAAACATACTAGCAACATGCTAATTCATACTATAAACATACTAGCAACATGCTAATTCATACTATAAACATACTAGCAGCATGCTAATTCATACTATAAACATACTAGCAGCATGCTAATTCATACTATAAACATACTAGCAACATGCTAATTCATACTATAAACATACTAGCAGCATGCTAATTCATACTATAAACATACTAGCAACATGCTAATTCATACTATAAACATACTAGCAGCATGCTAATTCATACTATAAACATACTAGCAACATGCTAATTCATACTAAAAACATACTAGCAGAATTTATGCTGAATTCATGCTAACAATATACTAGTTTATTCTAGAAACTTCCTAGCAATATGATAATTTTTACTAGAACCATGCTAATAACATGCTTATTTATGCTAGGAACATGTTAATTCATACTAGAACCATGCTAATATATGTTAGCAACTGCTTGGCCACTATTCAGAACACTTTAGCAATGTCTTAGCAACAGCCTAGCAACATCTCAGAACCACCTAGCAACACCTTAGCAACCACTCAGAACACTCTACCAACCACCTAGCAACAACTTAGCAACCACCTATCAACACCTTAGCAACTATCTAGCAACCACCTCGCAACACCTTATAAATCACCTAGCAACACCTTAAAAACCACCTAGAGCACCTTAGCAACCGCCTAGCCACCAATCAGAACACCCAAGCAACCGCCTAGTAACGTCTTAGCAATGACCTAGAACATAGCAACCGCCTAGCAACACTTAATTAACCACCTAGCAATGCCTTAGCAACAGCCTAGCAACCAATCAGAACACCCTAGCAACCACTTAGCAACACCTTTGCAACCGCTTTGCAACACCTAAGCAACCACTTCGCAACTCCTTAGAAACCACCTAGCAACCACTCAGAACACCCGAGCAACCACGTAGCAACCACCTAGCAACACTTTAGCAACCGCCAAGCAAACAACTAGCAACACATTAGCAACAATCTTGCAAACCCCTTAGCAACCATCTAGCATAAGCAAACTCCCAGATAACCCTAGTAACTCCCAAGCAACACCTTAGCAACCCCTTTGCATTGCCTTAGCAACTAATCAGAACACCCTAGCAACCACTTAGCAACTACTAAGGGCACCCTAGCAACCGCATAGCAACATCTTACAACACCTTAGCTGCTACCTGTGACACCCTATCAACCACCTAGCAACACCTTAGCAACTTCCTAGCAACCACTCAGGACACCTTAGCAACAGTCTAGCAATGCCTTAACCACCGGTCACAACACCCTTGCGATGCCTGAGCAACCACCTAGCAACCACTCAAACACCCTTACAACTGCCTAGCAGCACCTAAGCAACCACTCAGAACCTCCTATCAACAGCCTAGCGAGAAACATGCTAGAAACATGCTAAGCTATATGTAGTTATGACTGCTTTAACCGTCTATAAAGCTGCTTCAAACTTTCAGACGAGGCTTTCTTCAAGACATCGTAAAGTTCGTCTACGCGCTTTACTGCTCTAGTTGTAAAGTAAAACACATCTGAGGTGTTCATCATGCTCGAATCATTGATCCTCGGTTATTTCTGTTTCATCATCATCAGGTCCACGTACAGTCTGAACAGTCATTCGCACAGACACTACGAGAGAAGGACCTGCTGAATCTGGAGCACCAGCGTCTGATCGCAGAACACACACAGACCATCTCACAGCTCCGGGATCAGCTGCAGACCTCCATACGGGAGCTGAATGAAGTGAACGAGCGTCTGTCTGCCAAAACACAAGCGCTGGACAACTGCGAGAAAGAGCTGTCGGCGTCCAGGCAGAAGGAGCGCATGTCCTCTGGAGAAATCCTGCAGCTGATGAAGAGCGTGGAGGATCTGCAGCAGCGCAGTCATCAGGACCGGCGCTCGGAGACGGTATTCACAGTTTGTTTATTGTTGTGATAACCCTACACTACTCTAACCCTAACCCGAACTGCTGAAGGTTTGATCACAGTGTTATTAAAATATTGAGTATAGTGTGTCCACATTCATAATGGAGTGATTTAAACACAAGAAGTCAAATCTCCTGATGTTAAGATAAAATACAAACACAGATATAACTTCCTGTCATCATATATTGCATTATTGAGCAAATCACCATATGTCTAATCTCAATATTGAGCATGCTTATTATCATTATCACCATATATTGCATTAGTGAATCCCATCATTGTGCATGCTCATCATCACCACATATTTTACTAATGAATATCACCATATGTCTATGATCAATGTTGAGCATGCTCATTATCACCATACACTTCATTATTGAATGTCAGCATATGTCTAATGTTAATACTCTGCATGCACATTTATCAAAACCATTTAGTTTTCTCAAATTTTTACATTTTATTTATTTATTTATTTTTTTTATGAAATTGACAGATTTTGTTGTGGTAATTCCCAAAAATTTGCTGGCAATTTTGCGATTAAATATATATATATATTTTTTTTATTTTTATTTTTTAATATATATATATATATATATAGTTGAAGTCAGAATTATTCGCTCCCCCTTTTTTTTTTTTTTTTTTTTTTTTTTTTTTAATATTTCACAAATGATGTTGAACAGATTCAGGAAATTTTTCAAATTAAAAATGTTTTTCAAGTGTTATATATTATTTTAAACAGGAGAACCTGAAGCTTCAATCTGTATCATTTAAAGGTCTAAAATAATTTTTGGTCCAAAAACATACGAACTTTAACTGCTAAGAATTTTACGAAAACGGTTTTTAAAAAAAGTGGCATTTTCTAGTTATTACGAGCAAACCCTCATGAAGTTTGTTTTTTTACACGCTATGATGTCATATACTTCCAAAATTAATTTTGTCTACATCCACCATTCCCTGAGCAAGTTATAGCAGTTTATTTCAATGTTATTCTACTGCGTTCTTCAGTGGGAAAAACTAGTGCATTTATTAACTGACAATATATCTGCCCAAGAGTTCTGGGAATGAACTAAACAGAAAGATCGTTACAAAATAACAGAACACTGAAGCAAGATTGACTTTTCCCAAATAATATATTTACAGTTACCATAAACAATGAACAAATAAGAAAATAAGAAACAATGCGTCAAAGTCCAAACAAACATGGTGCAGATCCTCAGTAAAAATTAGATATAAATATTCACTATAGTATAAATAATTACATAACTAAACTGGATTCAGTATGGAGCATCCTTAGGTTTTATGTGCCAGCATGGATATGGTGTTGACCACGCTGCTTCTCAACTTTTGCGTTGCAGACAAACAGCTGCATCTTCATTTGCGTCCTTTGAAAACAGCAAGACCAGCCCTTCATCTTTGCTGCGTCACTGTTTTGTCATGTTTCTGTGCTGTTGTGCATGCAAAAGTACTTAGTATGAGAATTATTTCATGCAAACCTTTTTTTTTTGCGTTTTATTTAGCCGTGCGTAAATGTACAGCCTATTTCTCATTCCGGGTTGTTCAAATAGCTGATTGGTGATCCACAAAGTGAAACCTATGCTTATTGGTTGAGAGAGAGTGAGTTTGAACCAATCTGGGCATGGAGGAGGGACAATGCATCAATGCATCATGTCTGGTGTGTCCGGAGACGAGCGTTCCTTTATCGAATCAGCCTTGTCAAAATGTGCTGACGTAACCACACTAATTCCGGAGCCTCCGAAGGTTCGTGAATGTAATGTGTTACAGCGATTGAAAGATGGAAAGATCACACCGAAATCACCTTTACGTTCCAAAAACGCAAGGCGCACCTCACTGCCGTTTTGTTGACAAGAAAAAAAGATGTGGGGTGTGCTTTTCTATGTTGCCATGCGACGACTGAATCAGCTGTGTAATGTGCGAGAGTGTTGCTGTTGATATTAATTTTTATTGTTTAATAATATTGTGATATTCAAGATTTGTGAAGTCATACAGCTCTGGATAACTCAGAACAGCAGCCACAAGTGTCTCCTTCATCTTCAAAAGTCTCCGTAGTCGTCTTGACAACACAAACACTGCAGGCGCCTCAACGGAAACCCCGCCTCTGCTTTTATTTGATTGGAGAATGAAAAAGACGCGAGTGACGTAACACGCCTTTTCCGCTCAGAGTTTACTTTTTTTCAACTGAGAGCGCAACGGCAAAAACACGACGCACAGCAGGTGGCTAAAGCGAGCAGGGCGCATAAGCAGCACGTAAAACGCTCGGCCGTTAGTAAACCATTCAAAAAAGCCGGCTCTTAACGCATAATGCACGTTCGGTGTGATCGGCCCCTAAGGTTGTATAACTTTTACTTTTTTCACGATCTTACTTTCTCGTCAATGGCAGGGAGGTATTTTCTGCAGGAAAAGAAATCGTCGATTTCACGAACATGGTAATACCAGCCTTACATGTAAAGCACAAATGATGTCCTTCAATTCCGTCAACCGTCAACCAATCTGCTTGCTGCTCTGTCTGTTCCACTGCTTCGTTTTAAAGATGTTTCCCACTTTATTTTGCAGTCTGAAGTGCGTCAAACACACAAAGCGGCCAGTTCTCATCACAGGACGTCTAATTCAATCCTTGCGTTGACTTCACATGTATATCATTGTATGTGTATATGATAGGGCTGCACGATATTGGAAAAAATTGACATTGACATTGACATTTTTCCTGCGATATATATTGCGATATTTTTATATATATATATATATACTTAAGATAAACTTTTGCACTCATTACATACAGTATCACTGTTTTATCTGCTGCACCACTGACTGTAAAATTCTACCACAAAGAACTAGAGCAAGTTTTTTTTTTGGCTGGTGGAGGACTAAGAATGACTCCACAGCAGCCTCACTCATCTATTTGGGTGCCTAAAAGTTAATAAGTGACGAGCATAGATGTATATATCTATGAGTGATGGGAAGCTATGCTAAGGTTAACTAGCGTAGCAAATATCTTGCTGTCTGCAAATGACAGTAATTGTAACGTACCATAAAACTCCTATAAGTGCATACAATTCGACTACACAAGCATCGTTTTAACCTTTATAACCGAACGTTAACGTTACTCTGTCAACAGTCTATTGTCTAAATTACCGCGCTAACAGAGATAACTTACGTAAACAGAGAGCAACAGATTGCAGACGTCAATGCAGCGTTATGGAATAATATACAGTTACCGATCAAACTCCGCTTTAAGTACGCTACAAGTTTATAAACTGCCTCTGGAACCCAGTTCAGATACAAACATTTATTTAACAAAAATAGTAATGCAGTAAAGTATTTTTCGCTCTGCCAAGCCTTCTCTGTTGCTGTGTGGAGCAGCACCTTTTACCCCCCCCCAAATATAAAATAAATATATATATATATATATATTTTTTTTTGCTTTGCATCGCAGCTCCTGCGATGTGACTATCGCGGATGCGCACATCGTGATTTCGATGCTGAAACAATGTATCGTGCAGCCCTAGTATATGATTGCAAGGGCGCAAGTGAGACGTCATTTTTCGAATACATCACGAGCGCTGTGCATGTTATGTCTATAAGTCATGTAAAACAATTAATTGCCAACTGAAATAAATGAATAATGTGATTATACGGTTTGTAATGTGATGTTTTATTAGATTATTTTGCAATTATTTTGCGTTTAAGAATCCTGCTGGATCTAAAAAGTTTGTGACTCAGCGATCGTGTAATCGCGAATAAACTAGGGGTCTGATTATTACCACATACTACATTATTGAGTATCAGCACATTGTGCATGCTCAACATCACTATATTTTGCATTAGATGAATACCAGCATGTGTCCAATAACAGTATTGTCCATGCTCATCATCAGCATACATCGCAGTATTGAACATCAGCATTTATTTGTGTCCTCCAGCTGTCAGAGGAGGACTGGAGCCGCAGGTTGGAGCAGCTGCGGGACGAGCTGGACGAGATGTACGGGCAGCAGATCACGCAGATGAAGCAGGAGCTGCGCCTTCAGCATGCAGCAGAGGTGCAGCGGCTGCAGGACATGCAGAACTCGGAAACAGAGAAGATCATCCTGCAGCATCAGGCGGAGCTGGAGCGCTTCAGAGGACAGTTGTACCAGAGCACCGGCGGAGTCAATGTGCTGAACGTCAAGATGATCGAGCTCCAGCAGAAACTGCAGGAGACGCAGGTGTGTTGATGTTAAAGGAGGATTTTAATGTTTATTATTAAAGACCCACTAACGGACTCGGCTACCTAGTTTATGGTTATTGAGGATAGTGATATAGAAAAGACGAGGGCATGGTGGAGTCAGGATGCTCAAATAAACCAATAACTCACCTGAGCAATAGTCAAGACACAATAAACAAATCCCAGCCTGGTCCGTCCTGTTTTTGGGTCAAAGCCTCACAATTCACTCCCATCCACCCTTTCAGTGCATCAGACGAGAGCAGCAACACAAGTTTTTTTTTGCGCAGGTGCTGCGGGAGAAAGCGGAGCAGGAGCTGACGGAGCTGCGGGAGGAAAAACGGCATCTTCTGGAGAAGCTGGAGCATCTGAAAGCAGATCTGCAGTCCTCAGATCATCTGCGTGCTGCCATGAGTGACCTGCAGATGAAGCTGGATGAAGCGCTGAAGGAGAACACCAGCATTAATGCTGAACATGAGTCTGAAGTCACCAATTATAAGATCAAACTGGACATGCTGGAGCGGGAGAAAGACGCAGTGCTGGACCGCATGGCTGAATCGCAGGAGGCTGAGCTGGAGCGCCTGCGCACACAGGCAAGTGTAGACAGTGGATTTATTTATTTGTAGTATTTAATTATTTGTACGGCGAGGCAGTGGCGCAGTGGGGTAGTGCTGTCGCCTCACAGCAAGAAGGTTGCTGGGTTGAGCCTCGGCTCAGTTGGTGTTTCTGTGTGGAGTTTGCATGCTCTCCCTGCGTTCGCGTGGGTTTCCTCTGGGTGCTCCCGTTTCCCCCACAGTCCAAACACATGCGGTACAGGTGAAATGGGTAGGCTAAATTGTCCGTAGTGTAGGAGTGTGTGTGAATGTGTGTGTGGATGTTTCCCAGATATGAGTTGCGGCTGGAAGGGCATCCGCTGCGTAAAAACTTGCTGGATAAGTTGGTGGTTCATTCCGCTGTAGCGACCCCGAATTTATAAAGGGACTAAGCCGACAAGAAAACGAATGAATGAATAATTATTTGTATGATTAATGCAAAAAAAATCTTGTTTCTGGTCAAAATTATATATTTATTTTATTTTTATTATTTTAAATTATAATTATTAAAGTGTCGAATTTATTTTGAAATGTTTGGAAATGTTCTGCTGATGTTGCATTTATTTTTAAATGTGCAAAAAAAAATCTGGATTTTGGATTTCGCCTATATTGTGGCTCGGAAGTTTCACAATACCTCTCGCAATGCTTTTAACGAATGTGAAAAGCAGAAAAATTGTTCCGAATTATTTGACGAAGTATAAAAGTTTTGAAGGAAGTGCGTAAATGTGCTTTGACATAACTTGGTGTCATATTTATTTTTAAATGTGTAAATATTTCTGGATTTTGGCTTTCGCTTGTTTGGTGCCTCTGACTAGTCAAAACAGCTCTCAAAATGCTTTTTCTGATTGCGAAAAACAGAAAAATTAAACCTAATCCGAATTTGCTTTTATAACAAATAAAAGTTTCGAAGGCCGTGTGTAGATGCGATTGACAACGTCAATCTTTATTATATTATTTTTAAATGTGCGAAAATTTCCGTTTTTTGGATTTTGCTTGTACGGTGGCTCAGTTGCAAAAAGCAGAAAAAACCCCCGATGTGAATTTCTTTACGCTGGACGAAAGTTTTGTAGGCAATGTGTGAATGCAATTGTCACTGCGTGACGTCGAATTTATTTTTGGATTTCACTTGTGTGGCGGCTTTCAATTGTCAAAACACCTTTAGAAATGCTGTTTACGGATGCAAAGTACATTTTTGCTTTTTTTTTTTTTTTTTTTACAAAAAATGAAAGCTTCAAAGGCAGTGTGTAGATGGGATTGACACAATGTGACATAAATTTTATTTTTAAATGTACGAAATTTTCTGGATTTTGGATTTTGCTTGCACGGTGGTTCTGAAGTGTCAAAACACATTTTGAAGTGTTGTTGAAAGATGCGAAAAACATTGTTCTGAACATTTTTCACGCAATAGAAGGCAGTGTGTAAATGTGATTGACACAACTTATGGTCAAATTTATTTTATAATGAGCAAAAATTTCAGGTTTTTAGAATTTGCTTGTATGGTTGCTTGAATGCGAAAAAACTGAAAAAAATTTGTCTGATTTGAATTATTTACGCCAAGCGAAAGTTTCGAAGGCAGTCAGTAAATGTGATTAACACAACGTGACATCAAATTTACTTTGTAAATGTGCGAACATTTCTAGATATTTGGATTTGACTTCTATGGTGGCTCTGGAGTGTCAAAAATGCCTCTCAAAACACTATGCGAAAAAAAAGTAATCTAATGTGATTTCTTTTTATGAAGTATGAAAGTTGAAAGTGTCAAAACACCTTTTAAATGATTTTTACCAATGTAAAAAATTGAAAAACATTGTCCCGAATTTTTACGAAGTATGAGCATTTTAGTGGCACTGCGTAAATGCGATTAACACGTTACGTCACATTTATTAATATTAATATTTATATATTGTGTGAAAATTTCTGGATTTTGGATTTGGCTTCTGTGGTGGCTCTAAGGCGTCAAGATGCCTCTCAAAGCTCAATGCGAAAAAAGTGATTTTTTTTTTTATAAAGTAGTTTTTTAACAATTTTTACCAACGCCAAAAACAAAAAAAATTTGTGAAAATTTCTGGATTTTGCGTGTATGGTGGCTCTGAAGTGTCAAAACACCTCTCGAAATGTTCTTTTTAGATGCGAAAATTTTTTTTACATTTTTTTTTATAAAGTATCAGGATTTCGGAGGCAGTGTGTAAATACGATTGACGCGTTACATCAAATTTATTTTTAAATGTGCGAAAATTTCTGGATTTTGCTTGTATAATGTGTCTCAAATACAAAAAACTGGAAAAAATTAACCTGATGTAAATTTCTTTATAACAGACTAAAGTTTCAGCAGCAGTGTGTAAATGCGATTGACACAACGTGATGTCAAATAAATTTTTACATGTGCAAAAATTTGAGGTTTTTGGATTTTGCTTGTTCGGTGGCTCTAAATGGTCAAAACACCTTTCAAAGTGCCGTTTACAGATGCGAAAAACATCGTTTAAATTTTTTTTACGAAATGAGAAAGTTTTGAATGCGGTGCGTAAGTTCCATTGACAATGTAATGTCAAATTTATTTTCAGTGGCTCTGAAGTGTCAAAACGGCATCTTAAATTTGTTTTAAAAATGTGAAAATATTAAAAATGTAACCTGATCTGAATTTTTATAACGAAGTATGAAAGTTGAAAGTGTCAAAACACCTTTCAAAGCGATTTTTTTTTTTTTACCAGTGCAAAAAAAAACAAAAAAAACAT
Organism: Danio rerio; assembly: GCF_052040795.2. NCBI lineage: Eukaryota > Metazoa > Chordata > Actinopteri > Cypriniformes > Danionidae > Danio > Danio rerio. The sequence goes on from NC_141039.2 coordinate 704,752, forward strand.
TGTGACATTTTTTTACGAAGTTCGAGTTTTTCGGCGTGCGAGTGTGCGAAAATTGTGTGCGAAAATTTCAGAGAAAATTTTGAATTTAATGCGTGATGACCTTTTAGTTTTAGTTTTCGTTTACTAAATGAACCTTTCTCCACATGCAGCTGCTGTTCAGCCATGAAGAAGAGCTAACGCGACTCCGAGAAGACCTGCAGATGGAGAACCAGCTCAACATAGAAAACCTGCGCGACGAAATAAACACCAAACACCAGCAGGCCATTCACGAGCTGCAGAATCAGCTGAGCGATGCGCTAAAGAACATGCGCGAGAAAGAGTCCGAACTACAGCAGAACATCCAGCATCTCAGCACAGAGAACACACACCTCTATCAGGAGATCGAGAAGCAGAAAAACACCTTCTCCTTCGCCGAGAGGAACTTCGAGGTCAACTATCAGGAGCTAAAGGAGGAGTACACATGTCTGGCTAATGCTAAGCTGCAGCTTGAGGAGCGTTTGGCTAAGGGTAGCATGCAGGCTAAAGCTAACGGCGCTGTGGAGAAGCACAGCACTGAGCTGATGGAGAAGCTGGAGAAGGAGAACAAGAGTCTCTCAGAGCGGATTATTATTCTGGAGCGAGAGCGCGCTGTGCAGACGCATCACATGCACAGCATCAGATGTGCGCGCGCGGAGGACACGCACACACACTCTCTCACACACACCGATGCGCAGGATCATCCGCTCGCAGCTCTGCCACCGCAGGTAAGATGCATCAATGCTGCGCTGAATACAATTGTGCAACAGTTGGATTGTGTGTGTGTGTGTGCATGTGTGTGTGCATGTGTGTGTGTGTGCGCTATGCAGATGTTTTGATGGATGTTTTATACGCTCAGCATTGCAGGTGGAGAGGAAAAAGTGTGGGAGGAATTGATGCACCGTTTAGAGAGAGCAAGATTACTGAGAATGGGGCGAGAGACATTGGCTTATAAAAGAGAGAGAGAGGGTGTTTGATTTGCTGTGTGTGTGTGTGTGTGTGTGTGTGTGTCTTTGATCTGTTTAAAGGAAAATGGGGGCTTTATACTGCTCTAAAAGGCTGTTTGTTTATGCTGCTCTGCAAAAAATGCTGTGCTTGCGTAGAGTTTTTGTCTTGTTTCTAGTCTAAATATTCCTAAATCAAGAAGCATTTTCTAGACAAGTCAAATATGCGGTTGTGTTTTAAGAAATTAGTCAAAAATTTTATTTTTAAATTAAAACAAGCTAGGGGCGAAGCAGTGACGCAGTAGGTAATGCTGTCGCCTCACAGCAAGAAGGTCGCTGGGTCGAGCCTCGACTCAGTTGGGGTTTCTGTGTGGAGTTTGCATGCTCTCCCTGCGTTCTCCTGGGTTTCGCGTGGAAATACAGTCCAAACACATGTGGTACAGGTGAATTGGGTAGGCTAAATTGTCCGTAGTGTATGAGTGTCTGTGTGTGTGTGGGTGTGAATGTGTGTGTGGGTGTTTCCCAGAGATGGGTTGCAGCTGGAAGGGCATCCGCTACGTAAAAACTTGCTGGATAAGTTGGCGGTTCATTCCACTGTGGTGACCCCGGATTAATAAAGGGACTAAGCCGGCAGGAAAATGAATGAATGAATGAATAAAACAAGCTAAATAATCTCCCAAAGGGGTAAATGAATGATTCGGAAAGTTTTTCATCTTGCCATAACATTGTTTTTCTTAACCCTGGCAGGGCTTGAAATAAACCTTTTTGCTTGGTAGCACTGGTGCTCCTAACTTACTTCCTAACCAAAAATGTAGTCGCACCAACCAAAATTTAGTCGCACAAACCAATCATGAGCACCGTTCCGACACGTTTTATATAAACAGATTTATTGCTTTTGAAATCAACATTTATCGCATTGATTATTTTATGTAAGTGTTTGAAATGATTTGTCTGGAAGAATTATTAAGAGACTTTCAGGTATTTTTAGAAATTCAGTAAAGAGAGCACAGTACATGATGATGCAAAGCAGTTTACCCTGAAAAAGTGCATATAACGTTATTAGCCCTCTTGTGAATTTTTTTTTAAATACTAAATCCAAAGTGCTGTTTAACAGAGCAAGCATTTTTTTCACAGGATTTCCTATTATATTTTTCTGCTTGAGAAACTCTTATTTCTTTTAATTTGGCTTGAATAAAAGCAGTTTTTACATAAAAACAACAATAATAATTTAAGGTCACCATTATTAGTCTTCTTTAGCATGCATGTACGCTTGACACCCAGTGGTTGATCTAGGTATTGCACACATGTTTCAAAACTAATGCAGGTTTCAAAGCAAAGTGCAGGTTGTCAGATTGACGACGACAACAGCAGTGTGCCTGACTATCGAGCCTAAAGGCTGATTTAAACCTTGTTCTAAATAAAACGGTAGAGCAGTACGAGAAATGGAGAATGCGGACGTTGTCTTTTATCAGGAGTTCGTTCACATTTAGACACATCCCCGTGCTGCTGTGTTCACCTAAATCCTCCAGATGACCAGCAGGGCTAATGGTTGAGCAGGGCAAGAGACCTGCTGCACTGAGTCTGCATTCAGACCCGGGGATAGAGGGAGAAGTCCTCATTTAGTGTTTATATGAACACCATTATCTTTATAATGATATAGACTGTGGTTATCTGTATATGAAATTAGGAATAACAAATGTAGCAGGGCATTAAATCACTTTATTTCTTTGCATTTTAACTTTGTAAACTATAAACTCATGCGTCTCCTCACGGTTCTCATTTTGTGAGCC
>NC_141039.2:717500-730000 GCF_052040795.2 Danio rerio
GAATAAGTAAATATATCTGTTGTGATTGATCTTAAATCTTAAGTGTGTGTGTGTGTGTGTGTGTGTGTGTGTGTGTGTGTGTGTGTGTGTGTGTGTGTGTGTGTATCAGGTGATCGTGCAGATGTCGGTGGAGTTCGCGCAGCAGACCGAACACGAGCGAATCAGCAAACAGACCCGCGAGACGAGCACCGGCATGCAGACGGAGAACAGCGGACAGGAAGAGGAAGAAGAGCACAGGTGGACATCTGAGAAGGTGAGCTCATGAATATTCATATGACTGATCTCCATACTCCACCAATGAGCTTCAGTTTCTGTCATCAGTACATCAGCTGACGTGAGTGAGTGTGTGTGTCCTCTGAAAACTAACACACACTCTGACTCTGATTGGGGTAAATATGCTTAGCCTTGCCTCCTACATTTGTTAATTAAATATGACAGACGGTAACCAAAACAAAGCTCCGCCCCCTACTCAACATTCAGTTTCAGCCTTAAATACGACATCATCAGCTCCTGATTCAGGGTGAGTGAGTGAGTCTTCTGTAAACTAACAGTCATTTTTGTAGTATTCCCCACATGACACACACACACACACACACACACACACACACCGTGTTCCTGATGAGATGAGGATGAACAGATTATTTGACTGATTCCGACTCTGTGAATCTCCTGTCAGAGTGATCGTGTGCTCCTCTTGATGAGAGATTATTAAAGCATGCTGTATCTACTGTTAAAGCAGCGTACAGTACAGGCTCCTGCAGTATTTGCTTTTATTGGGAAAGAAAATGCATTATTAAAAACACTTAATCCTAGCTCTGCTAGAAATACTGCACTTTAAAATGATTTTTCATTATTTTTTTATAAACCTTTTTCCAAAATAACAAAAACAAACTATATTTACACAAACATATGAAGACTTTAAGAAGCAGAAAATATCAAACATGAAGAACCAAGTTACAAAAAATGTGACAAATTTATATATAAAAATAGAAAATGCAAATTCTGGACAATAATAGAAAATGAATTTAAATAACTGCAGTTCAGTGAAAAGATTATACATTTTAAGAATCAAAAATAGCTAATACTATGAAAACTGAATTTCTAAAACTTTAACAGAAAAAGACATCATAATGAGAAATATCTATGCAATATAATAATATATATAGATATATTTGAAGTAGTTTTGAGTCCAGTACCTAAACTACTTTTAGAGTCGAGTTAAAGAACGTTAGAGTTAAAGACATTTTCAGGCAACGTGATAAAAAGTAATTTAAATACTTTATAAAATAATTTAAAGTCAATATGAGATTGAAGGCAAGATTGTCTTTTTTCCTCTGTTGTGATGTACATCCACTGGAAACGGACCTGAACTGAGAAAAAAATAAAGGGCGGTGCTCGATTTCATCCTTTGGGATTCGATTAGATTGTTAAAAAATGGGCGTTGCTAACAAAATTCAGGGCAGAAATGAGACTGGACTCTAAATCACTGATAGCCCCACCCTAAATGACTGATAGCCACACCCTAAATGACAGATAGCCACACCCTAAATGACAGATAGCCACACCCTAAATCACTGATAGCCACACCCTAAATGACTGATAGCCACACCCTAAATGACAGATAGCCCCACCCTAAATGACTGATAGCCCCACCCTAAATGACAGATAGCCACACCCTAAATGACAGATAGCCACACCCTAAATGACTGATAGCCCCACCCTAAATGACAGATAGCCCCACCCTAAATGACAGATAGCCACACCCTAAATGACAGATAGCCACACCCTAAATGACAGATAGCCACACCCTAAAGGACTGATAGCCACACCCTAAATGACTGATAGCCCCACCCTAAATGACAGATAGCCCCACCCTAAATGACAGATAGCCACACCCTAAATGACAGATAGCCACACCCTAAATGACAGATAGCCACACCCTAAATGACAGATAGCCACACCCTAAAGGACTGATAGCCCCACCCTAAAGGACTGATAGCCACACCCTAAATGACAGATAGCCACACCCTAAAGGACTGATAGCCCCACCCTAAAGGACTGATAGCCACACCCTAAATGACTGATAGCCCCACCCTAAATGACAGATAGCCACACCCTAAATGACAGATAGCCACACCCTAAATGACAGATAGCCACACCCTAAATGACTGATAGCCACACCCTAAAGGACTGATAGCCACACCCTAAATGACAGATAGCCACACCCTAAATGACTGATAGCCACACCCTAAATGACAGATAGCCACACCCTAAAGGACTGATAGCCCCACCCTAAATGACTGATAGCCACACCCTAAAGGACAGATAGCCACACCCTAAATGACTGATAGCCCCACCCTAAAGGACAGATAGCCACACCCTAAATGACTGATAGCCCCACCCTAAAGGACAGATAGCCACACCCTAAATGACTGATAGCCACACCCTAAAGGACTGATAGCCACACCCTAAATGACTGGTGGTCCAATCCTGAAGGAGGGATTTTCTCAACCTTTTTCTCTTCAGGGCCCACTTTTTTTCTCAATCAATTTTTTTTAGGAGTTAGCAGCTGGATATTATTGGCAGATCGCTGACAGGAACAGTGAACCGCTCCGCCAGAGCGCGTCTGAAGCTCATATGCAGGTTTAATTTATAGTCTATGACAGAAACAGCATAGAGTCTCGCTAGATCTTCCTGTATGTGCGAGCGTCTGTTATAAATCACTCAGGACATTATTTTGGACAACTATGCGGATATATTAAATAGTTCATCCAAAACTACACACAGACAGACTTTCACTTCATGCATAACTTTAGTTTGTGAATGAACAGACCCGAGTGTACTAGCTGCAGACGCAGGCATGAGGCTGTTTTTGCACCAAATTGAAGTAATCAGAGAACAGGAGAGTGCATTACTTCACTATGCAATACAGCATATTAATAATTTTGAAATAAAAAATGTATTATAATGTTGAGAACTTATTTTAATTTCATGGCCCACCTGCAGGATCACTGAGGCCCACTAGTGGGTCGCGGCCCACCGGTTGAGAATCCCTGTCCTAGAGGACTGATTATACCACCCTAAAGTACTGGAATTCTCATCCTAAAGCACTGATAGCTCCGTCCTAAAGTACTGATAGCTCCGCCCTAAAGCACTGATTGCTCCGCCCTAAAGTACTGATAGCTCCACCCAAAAGTACTGATAGCCCCACCCATAACGCAGTGGTAGCCCCACCCTAAAGGACTGATAGCTACACTCTAAAGTACTGATAGCTCCGCCCAATGGGCTGATAGCCCCACCCTAAAGGGCTGATAGGACAGCGTGAATGCTGTATTTAGTAGATGGTCATTTTTCTGGAGTGATGTAGCCCACGCTGCTCATTATTCGAGTGTTCTGCTGTTCTCCTGCCGTGATTCTGATTGAAATGTTGAGCTGATTGTTATTATTCTGGATGGAGAGTTATGTTTGTACGTTCAGCTGATTCTGCATCAGTCTATAATCAGATGTAGAGGATTGATGAGTGAGTTTCACACTCGTCCACAGTCTCCAGAAGAGCAAACTCACCATGATGATGATGTTGATGATGAAGACTTGAGCTCTGCGCTGGTGCAGCAGGAGCAGGAACACACACGCGTGCTGGACGAGCTCAGAAACACACACACACACCAGCTGGAGATGCAGCAGGAGCAGAACACACACCTGAGCGCACAGATACACACACTGCAGCAGCGCCTCCTGCAGGTGTGTGTGAGCTGCTGTGTTGGTTGTTGCTAGAAGGGATACAGCCGTGGCTGGAAGTTAACGAGAACTATTGATATGATTCATAACATTACCCATTAATTGGATCTGACCCTCAATAATTGGATCTGACCCTCACAGTGATGTACAAATATTAATTATTGTTGTACAGTTTCAGTAAAATGGTGCTATATTGATGAGAGCATCCACAGCTGTATCCCTTCTAGACTCTCTCAGGAAACACTTCCACTTCTGCTTCCTCTCTGCTTCCTCTGTCTGCATGAAAGAAGAGCTCAGCAGTTCAACATGACCCTCTCCACCTCTAAAAATAACCTTCTCCAGCATCTTTTTCTTTTTTAAATTAGACATATTTCAGAATAAATTCCTTATTTTAATTTTAGATGATCATTTAATACATTTTAATGAAAAATGTTAATAATTGAAAGATGTAATGTTTAATAAAGTTTATGTAAATTAATTTTCATTTTAAATGAGGTGTTTTAGTTTTTTTAGATGATTATGATTTAATTATTTTGTTTAGTATATATTAGATTTTGATTTTAAAATAAATCAATTTGCTTTTTAAACTTGATATTTAAAAACTCTGATATTGATTAGATTTTATAATTGGATTTTTACATTTATTTATAATACATCTTTACTGTTTTGTAAGTTTTAATATGAAAATTTTATTCATTTAGATTTTTTTTTAAAGTGAGTGCATATATTTGAGTATGTTTATTGATCCATTTTCAACATTTGTTAATGCAATATACAAGATTCCAATGCCGTCTCATGTTTGTGATGGTGTTTGCTGTGCTTCAGCTGCTGGATCAGCTCTGCATGGCTTTACTGTATAAACTTCACCGCTTCACTCTTCAGTTAAAGCTTCATCTGACTCTTGATTCTCTGTGTGTGTGTGTGTGTGTGTGTGTGTGTGTGTGTGTGTGTGTGTAACAGAGAGAGCAGGAGCTGCAGCAGATGAAGGACAGAGAAGACGACACTGAGAAACAACCTCCCATGCAGAGCTGCAGCACACAGACACAGCAGGTAAACAGTGTGTGAATTATACCTTGACTGAAATATTTCTTCATTAACGTTACTCTGGAACACATGTTAATATTTCATTCAATTACATCTCATTTTTTTAAGTTGAGTTATTTTTTATTTTTTTATTTAAGTTTTGAGGGGTATCGAGTGTATCGACAGTATCCTCTGATTGGCTGTTTCAGCAGTTGTCTAATTATCAAAGATGGCCTACTTTTCATGTGAAACAACTTATCAATAAATTAATTACCATTTAAATATTGCACTTATCATTTAATTGTTTAAGTTAACTTTCAGTTTGCCAGCAGTTGTCTGTAAAATGCAAACTATGTTTGATTTATCTTTGATATTTATAATCTGTTTATAACAGACAGTGATTTTGGGCTCCCCTGCACTACTTAGGCACAATCAATAATTCATAATGGTTTAAACCATTATAGGGGAGGTCAAATGTGCATTTTATTAGCTATTATGTAAATTATTAATATAAATATTTAAGTTAAACATCAGAGGTAATATTTCTCACTATTGAAAAAACTGACACCCATTCATCTCAAATGGATGACCTTCAGGGGTGATCAAGGGTTAATTAATGGGTTAAGCACACCTGTATTTCAGTGTAAGCAGTGTAATGTCCTGCACTCCTCCCTCTGCTCCGGCAGGTGGCGCCGCTCTCCCTCTGTGTAGCTCAGTGTTGCTATAGCAGCGTGGAGCAGTGGATTTGTTTGTATTTGCCTATGTGAACTGTGCATCACTGTTTAAAAAGAGCTTGATGAAATGACGGGCTTCTTGTCGGCCGTTTCTTTTCTGCCTGTGCACAAACTCCAACAGAGAGAGGATGAGGAGGAGGCGGAGGTCAGAGGTCATGGGCGGAGTGTGACATCATCACAGCCGTCTGGAGAAGAGCCAGAGCTGTCGTCTGATGACATCATCACTGAGAGGTCAGAATCAGTGGAGTTAGTGACGGATTCGGCACACACTACAGCTCTGTGGGGTCATTAGAGGTGATGGAGTGGTGGATGAAAGGGTGGAGGGTTGGTTGCGGGGTAAGATTGGTGATTGGTTGATGGAGGAGTGAGTAAATGGATGGATGAATGAATAGATAAGTGGGTGGGAAATGTCTTGATTAGATGGATGGATGAAAAGGGGAAGGGCTGGATAGATAATGAATGGATGAATGGATAGATGGGTGGATTAGCATTGTGGATGGATGGATGACTAAATTGATGTATTGGTGGATGGATGGATTAGTGGATGGATGGATGAAAAGGTGGAGGGTTGTGTGCGGGGATGGATGTTATGTGGTGAATGAGTGGATGAATGGATAGATGGATGGATTGGGATTGTGGATGAATGAATGAATGGATGTATTGGTGAATGGGTGGATGGATGGACGAATGTATGAATGAAAAGGTGGAGGGTTGTGTGCGGGGATGGATGTTATGTGGTGAATGAGTGGATGAATGGATAGATGGATGGATTGGGATTGTGGATGAATGAATGAATGGATGTATTGGTGAATGGGTGGATGGATGGACGAATGTATGAATGAAAAGGTGGAGGGTTGTGTGCGGGGATGGATGTTATGTGGTGAATGAGTGGATGAATGGATAGATGGATGGATTGGGATTGTGGATGAATGAATGAATGGATGTATTGGTGAATGGGTGGATGGATGGACGAATGTATGAATGAAAAGGTGGAGGGTTGTGTGCGGGGATAGATGTTATGTGGTGAATGAGTGGATGAATGGATAGATGGATAGATTGGGATTGTGGATGGATGGATGACTGAATGGATAGATTAGTGGATGGATGGATGAAAAGGTGGAGGGTTGTGTGCGGGATAGATGTTATATGGTGAATGAGTGGATGAATGGATAGATGGATAGATTGGGATTGTGGATGGATGGATTACTGAATGGATAGATTGGTGGATGGATGAAAAGGTGGAGGGATAGATGTTATGTGGTGAATGAGTGGATGGATGGATAGATAGATGGGTGGATTGGGATTGTGATTGGATGGATGACTGAATGAATGTATTGGTGGATGGGTGGATAGATGGAATGGTGAACAGATGAAAAGGTGGAGGATTGGGTGTGGGATGGATTTCTGAGATGAATGAGTGGATGAATGGATAGATGGATAAATTAGTTTTGTGGATGAATGGATGGATGAATGAATGAATCGATGTATATGTGGTTGTTTGGTTGGATAGATGGATCGGTGGATAGATGGATGAAATGGTGGAGGGTTGGATGTTATGGGATGAATGAAAGAATGAATGAATAGCTGGGTGTGAGAGTTGTGTGGATGGATGAATGCATAATGAATAGATGAATGGATTGGTGGGTGGATGGATGAAAAGATGGAGGGTTGGTTGCGGTGATGGATGTTATGTGATGAATGAGTGGGTGAATGGATAGATGGGTGCAATAGGTTTGTGGATGAATGCATGGTTGAATGAATGTATAGGTGGATGGATGAAAATGTGGAGGGTTGGATGTTATGGAATGAATGAGGATGAATAAATAACTGGGTGCGATAGTTGTGTGGATGGATGGATGGATTGATAAGTGGGTAGATGGATAGGTGGATGAATGGTTGGGTAAGGGTGGATGGATGAAAAGGCGGAGAGTTGAGTGCGGGGATGAATATTAATGAGATGAATGAGTGGATGAATGGATAGTTGGATATGATATTTGTGTGGGTGTGTGGATGAATAAATGCACAGGTGGATGAATGAGTGAATGGGTGGGTGGAGAAATGAATGAGTGAAATGAATTGAAAGAGAAATGAAATGGTGATGTTTCTCTCCGTCAGGGATGGTCTGCGTCTGGTGAACGCTGGTCTCCGTCGGGTGCTGATGGAGGTGCTGAAGACCACAGCGGCGGCTGAGCAGACCATCGGCACTCATGTGGAGGCCATACTGGAGGCGTCCAGCAGAGGGCAGCAGAGCAACACCGGTCAGTCACGCTGCTAACAATTAGTAATTTAGCATTGAGGTCTTCGCGCATGGAGTTCCAAATGTTCATGTATTTTTTTGTATTAAACTGCGTAAAATTGGTCAAACTTTGCACACCGAGTCCGATGCTAATTAATCTATCTCGAAATAATTCACAAGACAATTTACAGTGCAGTCTTAACTAGTGAAGCTGATTCAAAACATGCTGATGAAAACACGTGCTGGAATAGTTGGTGGTTCATTCCGCTGTGTCGACCCCTGATTAATAATGGGACTAAGCCGAAGGAAAATGAATGAATGAATAAACATGATGATTACATCTGAACATTTTGGATACCTCTCTCTGCTAGATTAAAAGCTTCAACACCAGCAAAGCTAACAGTTGCTTGCTGAGAAAATTGCTTGTGTGTGTGTGTGTGTGTGTGTGTGTGTGTGTTGCATTTTGCTGTATGCTGTTTAGTTTGTCAACATTTTCAGAGTGCTATAATAATATTATTTAAAGGGACAGGTTACCCTAACGCCCCATTCACACGGGGCGTCAGCGTTAACGCTTCCCACTCACTTTGAATGGGTGACGTCAGGCGTTGCCGAACTGCACTGTGGATCCGTCGGCGCCGCTTCAGAGGCGTTGCTTGCTGCAGAAGTCACTCGCCGCTCAACTTTTCAAGCGCCGATGGAAGCGTCAGCCAATCAGATCGCTGTATGCAAATACACCAGCTAGACAGTGGCCTCTTGCTGCCTGAATTTCATTGGCTGACGCTGCTATGACGATTACTTCAGCTCCAACTTCAGACACGCCCTCAGTCAAGCGTTGACGCTGAAGCCCCGTGTGAATGGGGCGTAAAATGTAAATGTGCGCACTATTCACTCTCCTTTTACTCCTCTTTAGGTGTTTGTAGCCTTTATGAGTTTCTTTTTATCTGCTGAACACAAAAGAAGAGATTCTGAACAAAACCTGCGCCATAGAAAAGCAAACACTATTGGAGTCAGCGGTTAGGGGCTTCAGCATTCTTCAAAACATCTGCTTTTGTGTTCAGCAGATGAAAGAGACTCAAACCGGTTTCTAACAGGTGAAGGATGAGTAGATCATGACAGCTTTTTCACTTTGGGTGACCTGTGCAAAACTAAAATCTCAGTCATTTGGCACACTTCTTTGATGATTAAGCTCCATAAAAATGTAGAAATCTGATCATTTGTAATAATTGCTAATATTCATGTTTAACACACAATTTCACTGATATTAATAAATCTGCCATGTACATATGGTCAACATATAAATACTGCAAAAATATCAGTGTATGTATGAGTTTCAATCACTGGAATTACAAATGTACACATGTTCAAATATATTACCCATAATTACACACTCACCGGCCACTTTATTAGGTACACCAAATTAGTACCAGGTTGGCCCCTTTTTGCGTTCAGAACTGCCTGAATTCTTCATGTTGTAGATTCTTCAAGCTACTGGAAATGTTCCTCAGAGATTTTGCTCCATATTGTCATGATAGCATCACACAGTTGCTGCAGATTTGTCGGCTGCACATCCATGATGCCAATCTCCCGTTCCACCACATCCCAAAGCTGCTCTATTGGATTGAGCTCTGGTGACTGTGGAGGACATTTGAGTACAGTGAACTCATCGTCATGTTCAAGAAACCAGTCTGAGATGATTGGTCAGCAACAATGCTCAATAATAGTAGGTAGGCTGTGGTGTTGATGCTCAATTGGTACTAATGGACCCAAAGAAAATCTTCCCCACACCATTACACCACCACCACCAGCCTGAACCGCTGATACAAGGCAGGATGATCCATGCTTTCATGTTGTTGAGGCCAAATTGTGAGCCGAGCATCTGAATGTGTCAGCAGAAATGGAGACTCATCAGAGCAGCAACGTTTCTCCAATCTTCTATTGTCCAGTTTTGGTGAGTCTGTGTGAATTGTAGCCTCAGTTTCCTGTTCTTAGCTGACAGGAGCGGCACCCGGTGTGCTCTTCTGCTGCTGTAGCCCATCCGCCTCAAGGTTGGCCGTGTTGTGTGTTCAGAGATGCTCTTCTGCAGAGCTCGGTTGTAGCGAGTGCTTATTTGAGTTACTGTTGCCTTTCTAACAGCTGGAACCAGTCTGGCCATTCTCCTCTGGCCTCATCAACAAGGCATTTGCGCCCACAGAACTGCCGCTCACTGGATATTTCCTCTTTGTCGGAGCATTCTCCGTAAACCCTAGAGATGGTTGTGCGTGAAAATCCCAGTAGATCAGCAGTTTCTGAAATACTCAGAGCAGCCCGTCTGGCAGCAACAACCATGCCACGTTCAGAGTCACTGAAATCCCCTTTCTTCCCCATTCTGATGCTCACTTTGACCTGCAGCAGATCCTCTTGACCATGTCTACATGCCGAAATGCAGTGAGCTGCTGCCATGTGATTGGCTGATTAGACATTTGCGTAAACAAGCAGTTGGACAGGTGTACCTAATAAAGTGGCCGGCGAGTGTGTGCACAGTATATCAGATTTCTGTACACTGTAAATGATATTACAAATTTTTGTCTTGTTACTAGTCCAAATATTTAAAAATGATGAAATCAAATCATTTTCTAGACAAATATAAAATAGATTTAGTTTTGAGAAATATTGAGTTAAACATGAGTGAGCTTTTCCTTCAAACAACTAAATAATCTACCCAATCTACTGTTTTTGGCTTTAAAATAACATTATTTTGCTTGTTTTGAATAGAAACTCACTTCATTTTTGACTCTTTATTTCTAAACATGAATCACTCATGTATGAAATGCTTCTTGATATAATAATTAGCAGATATTTGGACTTGAAACCAGACGAAACTCGCATATATATTGCATGTAATATGAGCTGATCTGTAATGTAAACACAGTAAGCTGGTTTAGTTACAGATGTTAAAGCAGGATGTTTGTGTACAGTCACGGCAGAGCTGTTGTGTGTGTGTGTGTGTGTGTGTGTTAATAACAGTCGTCAGGGTGCTTTAATTGAGGCCTGCTCCTCCTGCAGGAACCAGATCAGATCCTGTCCGTCTCGTTTGTCTTTGTTGACTCATTGTCTTTGCATAGAGATGTGTTTGTGTGCTGTTCTGAAGCAGTCATGTGACCCCCTGGGTGTGTGTGTGTGTGCAGTGTTTACTCTGGTCATCTCATGTATTCTGTGATCAAATATGAGACGGACACTCCTGTAACTCGACACACAGAAAGCCCCTGAATGAAACCTGCTCTTCATTGTGTGCGCTTTTCTCCTTCACCCCCCGTGACTCTTCTTTTGGTTTCATCCGCTGTCGGTGTGTTTAAACATCACATGCTGGATTGGGGGAAACCATTATATGAGATGTTTTCCAAAGTCAAGCTATTGTTAAGCAGAGTTACACTGCCGCTCAAGCTCAGCTTTCATTTCATATTGAAAAAGTCCCTTTTGAGGCAGCATGGTGTCTTAGTGGTTAGCACTGTGGCCTCACAGAAAGAGGTCGCTGGTTCGAGTCCCGATATAAGTTTGCATGTTCTCCCCGTGTTGGCGTGGGTTTCCTCCGGGTGCTCCGGTTTCCCCCACAGTCCAAACACATGCGCTATAGGGGAACTGATCAACTACACTGACCATAGTGTATGAGTGTGTGTGTGAATGAGTGTGTGGGTGTTTCCCAGTACTTGGTTGCTGCTGGAAGGTCATCCGCTGTGTAAAACATATGCTGGAATAGTTGCTGATTCATTCCGCTGTGGTGACCCCTGAAATAGAGACTAAGGAAAATGAATGAATGTTCTTTTTGCTCCTTCAACACAGCATTCAGTTGCTCAAAAATAATAAACTCAAACACCATTTTTGATATTTTGATTATGTATTTTTGTTATTAAAACGTCACAGTTTAAAGTAGCTGCTTAATGTTAGTGTAATTAAAAATGATATTTTCAGTCTTTAAAAAAAAACACACAAAAATAAATGACATTTTTAAATTAGGTAAATGTATATATTAATAAATGAATTATATATTTATTAATAATTACATAATTATTAATAAATAAATACATTTATAGCACAATTTTATTTACATGTTTTTTCCATCTTTTCATAAGCAAGGTTAATTTCACTCAATCAAATCCAGAGTGTAAATTGTAAAACATTATTGAATATTCACAGGCTGTTTTCTGTGTGAACATATAGTGAAGTGTAAATTATTTCATGAATTATTAATGATCGTTATCAGCGTTGAAAAAAGTACATATTAATTCTGGGAATTCACACATGAGAAAAGCCAAAAATGTGTTTGTAGCATTTTAAATATCATCGTAAATATTTTTAGTGTAACTTTTATTCAATTTAATGCATATTTAATAAATAAAAAATTATACATATATATATATATATATATATTTTTTTTTTTTTGTTAATAATGTATTCAATGAGGCAGGTTGTTCAGATATATTAAACCCCTTATGTATGTATGTATGTATGCATGTATATATTTGTAAACATTTTATAATATTATATATTAATATATATATAATATAATAATATAATATTATACCTATTCATTTTAAATGTAATTCAATTAACACATTTAGCAAAGTTGTTGCTAGAGGGGATACAGCTGTGGCCGGAAGTCAACAAGAATTATTTACATTATTTATTAATTATTGTCCATGAATTGTATTTTATTAACGTCTACCCCTGACCCCAACCATCACAGTACTGTCAAAACAGTAATTATAAGGGGAATTGTTTACATTATATCCGTC
>NC_141039.2:735000-750000 GCF_052040795.2 Danio rerio
ATTACTGAAGACTATCAACATTCCTGACTGTCAACCGTGTGTGTGTGTGTGTGTGTGTGTGTGTGTGTGTGTGTGTTAAACTGTGGAGCTGGAATCCTGCAGGACAGGCTGCTGCTGATGGGTGTGTGTGTGTGTGTGTGTGTGTGTGTGTGTGTGCGAGAGAGAGAGAGAGAGAGGGAGAGGGAGTATTAGTGAGTGTGTGTGTGTGTGTGTGAGTGAGAGAGATACAAAGTGTTTTTGAGTGTGTGTGTGTGTGTGTGTGTATTTGTGTGAGAGAGGTAGGGTGTTTGTTTGTGTGTGTGTATGTGTACAAGAGAGACAGAGTGTATGGGTGCCTGTGAGAGAGAGAGACAGTGTGTGTGTGTGTCTGAGAGAGAGAGTGTGTGTATTTGTTTGTGTGAGAGAGGGTGCATTAGTGATTGTGTGTGTATGAGAGAGAGAGTGTGTGTGCGTGTGTTTTAGTAAGTGTGTGTGTGTTTTAGTGAGTATGTGTGTGCCTGTGTATGAGACATTTAAGAAGAGAGAGTGTGTGTATTTGTGTGTGTGTGTGTATTCGCCCATCTATTCACCTGTAGTCTTCACAGCTCCGCCTTAAAACTCAACGTCACGCACACACTCACTCACACACATGTCAGCAAACCAGGAAGTGAAGAGACAGACAGAGAGAGAGAGACACACACACAGAAAGAGAGCGAGAGAGAGAGACATAGAAACACACACACACACACACACACACACACACTCCCCCGCGCGGCTCTGCTCTCCTGTTAATGAGGCCCTGCTCTTTCCCAGCGGATCGTTGCCGTGGAAGCCTGGAATTGCTAATGAGTGTCCTGTAACCGAGGGAAACACAACGACAGAAACCACGGCAACACTCTTTGCCCTCAACTTTGCTCTCTGGAACGACTCGAGGACACACTGGAATATTGTGTGTGCGCGTGTGTTAGTGTGTGTGTGCGTCTAAAGCAATGGTAACTCATTGTAAGTAGCTTCTGGATCAGTGCGCGCGTTAGTGTGTGTGTGTGTCTGAAGCAATGTTAACGTAACTCCAGGATCAGTGTGTGTTAGTGTGTGTGTGTATGTGTGTAGAGTAATGTTAGCCCACAGTGAGTATCGCGCGCTGCATTAGCCGGTATGGACTCGTACCGCTCGTACTGGAGCTCCCCTGTGCTGCGGGACGGCTGGCTGGAGACTCAGGATCAGGATCTGTATGAGGTGGAGTCCCGCATCCCGCTGCCCCGGCCGTTCCCGCTGACGCCGCTGCTGACGGAGAGGAACGCGGTGGTGGTGCAGACGCAGATCTCACACGTGCGGCAGCGGCGGGACGGCGGGCACCTGCTGAAGGTGGTGTCACGGATCTCCCTGCCCACGCCTCCATACACCGTGAGTCTGACACCGGGAGGGAGAGAGGGGCTTATGTGTCTGCACACGCTGATAACAGCTGCTGTACACCTCCACTCGCTATAATCAGATTCCAGGGTGTGTTTATGGCTGCGTGTGTGTGTGTGTGTGTGTGTGTATGTGTGTGTGTGAGAAAGGTTTTGTGTTTGTGGTAACATGAGAATCGTCTCACAGTCGTGGTTTGTAATCTGGCTTTCACTTCAGTCTTTTTTAGTTAAATTCACATTATTACACTGCAGAAGATGTGTTTCTTAAAGTTTAGAGCTGTTATTAATATTAATATTTAGTTAAATGTACACTATTACACTGCAAACAATGTGTTTTTAAGAGTTTCGAGCTGTTATTAATATTACTGTTTAGTTAAATTCACTGATATTACTCTGAGTAACTACTATTATTTACTGTTTTAGTTAAATTCACACTATTACACTACAAAACAATGTGTTTTTCAAAGTTTAGAGCCGTTTTTAATATTACTGTTTAGTTAAATTTACCAATATTCTCTGATTACCTGCTATCATTACTACGTTTTAGTTAAATTCACACTATTACACTGCAAACATTGTGTTTCTTAGAGTTTCGAGCTGTTATTAATATTACTGTTTAGTTAATTTCACTGATATTACTGTGATTACCTGCTATTATTACTGTTTTTTAGTTAAATTCACACTATTACACTTCAGAAAATGTGTTTCTTAGAGTTTAGAGCTGTTATTAATATTAATATTTAGTTAGATTCACAAATATTTCTACTATAACTACTATGTTTTAGTTAAATTGACTATACAATGTGTTTTCCAGAGTTTCGAGCTGTTATTAATATTACTGTTTAGTTAAATTCACTGATAATTCTACTATTATTACTACTTTAGTTAAATTGACATTATTACACTGCAAACAATGCTTTCCTGTAAATAAACCAATATTTTACACTTGTTTAAAAATTCTGAAATCAAAAAGCCTGTTCTAGATATTGGAACTATAAACAAGACAAAAACACGAAGCAAGAACGGCATTTTTGCAGTGTAATGATGTGAATTTAATTTGGGCCTGTGGATTTGCTCTTCAGTGTTTGGACTTTCAGCAGTGAGAATTAAACCACACTGAACTGAACTAAACTGAACGCTGAAAACTGGACTCACAGTTTCAATATAATAATATAATATAATAATATAATATAACAATATAATAATATAATATTATAATTTCGAAATTTAACTAAAAAGTAATATTAATAACTCTAAAAACACATTTTCTGCCGTGTAAATGTGTTAATTTAACTAAAAAGTCATTTAAAAAGTTGCTTTTCTTGCTTGGAGTTTTTGTCGTGTTTTTAGTCCTAATATAGAAACATTCCTAAACCAAGAAGCATTTTCTAGATGAGTGTAAAATATTGTATTGTTTTCAGAAATGAAGAGTTAAAAATTGTAGATATTTAAACAAGAAACGCTTTTTTGTTTTAGCAGTGTGTATACTGACTTCAGACAGAATCTGTGGGCATTTTTGACGAGTCTGCAGATTTTTGTGGGAGGATTTTGAGAGTGTAGAAACTAAAAACATGAAATATAAATAATCACATCTTAACTTTTATTCAATGTTTCCAATGCAGATCCAATTACTTCCACTTGTCAAGTTTGTCATTTATTATAAGGGTTTTGTGTTTATGGTAACATCAGATCCGTCTCTGCTTGTGGTTTATAATATCCAACTTTTTACTTCAGTCTTTAAAATGCATGAAGACCAGCGTTTATATAGAGTTTTTAGGTAACACTTTATTTTAAGTCTCAATTCACAATATGAATAAACCATTAACTTACACTACCAGCCTAATAAACTACTAATGAGCTGTTTATTGCTGTTTATAACTGCTTATGTTAACAGTTAGTAATGTAGTAGTTGTGTTTAGGCTGTGGGTAAGATTAGAGATGCAGAATAGCATCATACTTTATAACTACTAATGAACAGCTCATATCTTAATAATAAGCAGGTAGTAAGACAGTAGTTAATAGCCTAAACTAAAGTGTTAGCAGTTTTAGACACAAAATACAGAAATAGCACACAGAAATCACTCCACATAGCTCAAAATAGCTGTTTTCTGTGTGAATATACAATAATTTGTCATTTCTTTCTGACTGAAGGTGTGTGTGTTGTGGAAGTGTTGCGGTTAAACACCGTCTGATCAGCAGGAGGACATTTAATATGACAACAAGTGCATAAACAACATTGAAACATCACTAATAATCAAAATAGCTGTTTGTTTATGTGAATATCTAGTAAAGTGTCATCTACATCTGTGATGTGAAGCTGAATTATCAGGATCTTTTCTCCAGTCTTCAGTGATCCTTCAGGAATATCAGTATAATATTCAGAAAAGCAGAAATCCTGCAGTGTAATAAGAGAATCTGATGATCAATGAACATTAATTATTATTATGTTGATGATTATAGTGATAAAGCAGTGGTAAATTATGATATATTCATAAAAACGTAAAAGAAGATGTTTTGAAACATGTTGGAAACCTGTAACCATTGACTTCAATAGTATTTGTTTCTACTTTAGAGTTCAATGGTTACAGGTTTTCAGAGTTCATCATAATATTTCCTTTATCGCCGTGTCGAACTGCTGAAACTCAAAGCGAACGTCATTTCAGAGTGATTGTGTTCATAATTAAATCATTTCAGTTCCTTCTTCAGCTTCATTTGAGGTTTACCGGGGTCTCGAAGAGTCTCAGTACATGATGTAGAGTTAAATCTGTTTCTCTCTCTCTGTGTGTGTGTGTGTGTGTCAGCTGGAGCATGCGCGCATCACGCAGACCGAGCTGTTGAGGGAGAAGTTCAGACACAATGAGGAGATGGAGGAGCTGCTGCGCCGTCAGGAGGAGCTGCAGGAGCGAGTGTGTGAAGAGGAGAGAGCCAGAGAACAGCTGGCCCTGGAGCTGCACAGAGCTGAAGGTGTGTGTGTGTGTGTGTTTGCTTTTGTGTATGCGCATCCGTGTCTGTCTGTGTCTGAGTGGCTTTTATTGAGGACAGTTGGTGACAGCAGTGACTGGTACTTCAGAAAACACACACACACATACACACAGACCAGTAGCTGGACATTCAGGGTGTACTCACACTAGGCTTGATTTCTTTTGAACTGTGCCTGGCTGTGATGGACCCCGACCTGCACTCACACTGCATTTGAACCTCCTGATCACGCTTCCGTCATCAATGATGAGACTGTTCAGTTAATTTTTGATGCTCGTAAATGATCATGAAGTCCTCGTGCTGCAGGTATGAGGAGGTCTGCTGAAGGTGCAGCTGTCGTTCAGTGAGGGGTTTGGGTCTTTATCTTTATGGCCTGTTTCCACTGAGTGGTACGGTACGGTTCGGTACGCTTTTATGGCCGTTTCCACTGTCAAAAGGAACCAAAAAGCGAACCGTACTGCAGGACTTTTTGGGTTCCCTTTATCTAGCACAACAGGAGTGTTACAAAAGGCGGAGCTAGACGTGCAGCTGAACGCTATTGGTGTACAGTAGTGATGGGAAGTTCGGATCAATTTACTGAGTCGGATCTTTGAGTCTCGTCCATCAAGATGAATCTTTTTTCGAATCATTTCGTTCATTTGGTTCAGTTTGCTAAAATATTATTAAAATGTTACGAATTGCTTCCAAACCATCTACAACTAGCCCAAAAGGTTGATCACACGACAAATAAGGCATAAATAGACTACTATAAGAAGGAGAAAATAATACTTCAATGTTGACCTCAACTTTTGTCAATGAAGGCATTTCTGTGTCTTTGCTCAGCTCAGCTCTTCATGTCTTCAAATTTCAGCGATTCGTTCACGTTACTTTGACAGTCACATATAATCTTAACCAATGTACACAGTCTGAGCTGATAGGAGCCATGATGATGAGTTCACCTTTCAAGTCTGGAGTCGTTCGTTATTTACGTGACAGAATGACTCAAACCCGAGGACTCCAGAGATGAACAATTCTTTTTCTGGCTCTAAACGCGTATGATTGGCCCGTGAGGAACGAGTGACTCAGACCTGATAGAGGACTCCAGAGATGAACGGATTAATTCTTTTTCCGGGTCTAAACGCATATGATTGGCTCCTGCCTTTCCGCAATGAACGGCTCGAAATGTGATGAAGACTTGAAATGAACGATACCACCTACACAAATGTGTCGCACACGCGGATGAACGAATCACTCCCTGAGAGGACTCGTAATTCCCGAGTCATATTGAAGATTCGTTTAAAATGAACGAATCGTTCATGAACGACCCATCACTAGTCTACAGAGAAACGTCACCAGCGCACACTAGCAGGAGAATGAAAACAAAGGAAGCGACACATTTAAACACACAGCCGAGACGTTACACCATGATGATATGCACATATAATAACTAGCCATGGCCGACCCGAGCTCAAACAAACCTCGCCGTCGTCTTGATGAACAGCAGCAAAGTCAAGAAGAACAGAATCTGCCGTGTCCTGCTGTCGTTTTACGAGCTCGTCTAAAAGTACGAGCGGTTTCGCTTTCTGCAGAGAGCTCGCCGCGTGTGAAATAACGAACTTCTTGAACTGAATTGGGTAGGCTAAATTGTGTATGAGTGTGAATACGTGTGTATGGGTGTTTCCCAGAGATGGGTTGCAGCTGGAAGGGCATCCGCTGCGTAAAACTTGCTGGATAAGTTGGCGGTTCATTGCGCTGTGGCGACCACGGATTAATAAAGGGACTAAGCTGAAAAGAAAATGAATGAATGAACTACTTTGGGGTGTCCAAACTCAGTCCTGGAGGGCCGCTGTCCTGCTGAGTTTAGCTCTAACTGGCTTCAACACACCTGCTAGGAAGTGTCTAGTACACCTAGTGCGAGCTTGATTAGCTGCTTCAGGTGTGTTTGATTAGGGTTGGAGATAGACTCTCCAGGACACTGGCCCTCCAGGACTGAATGTGGACACCCCGACTTAAACTGATGATAATAAGATGCCCGTGATTATTGAAGCACTTCTGACACCCGATCCTTTCAGAAACAGACGAGAGTGATGTGGGAAAAACAAAGGAGCAAATGATTCTTTCAGCAACCTGAAACCGAACCGGGATAATGATGGTCAAACACACACGGGCGTGTTGGAGTACTCCCTTGGGGGTATTCGAGTGCGGTCATAGTGACGCTGTTTGTTATATATATATACATATAAATGTGTGTGTGTGTGTGTGTGTGTGTGTGTGTGAATTGCCATGTCATAAATGTCCCAGTGAGCTGGAGTTTGTTAGCTAGAGCTCAGTGTTTACCGTTGTGTGTCACAAGACGCTGCTGTCCAGTGTGTGTCACATGAGCTGATGGTTTGTGCGGGGTGTGTTTCTGTGTGTGTGTGTTTGCTCAGCTCTCTCTCATCTGTCATAATAAAGCTCAGGTGATCATCATTCCTCCACAGCGCACCTGTTTCTCTCTCAGTACAGCTGATAGTGCTCTTTGATAGACACGCTGTATATAAATCTAAAAGATAGCCTGATTTATCATCAGACTTCAGCATTGAGTCAGAGTAGTAAGAGGGAAGTTGAAATTAATTTTTATTTAAAGTTGAGAGATGGAAACATCAACAAAATTCAACTTGGTGGACATAAACGGAAATAAAAATGTAGAGGTTTGAGGAGGATTTGTGGAAAATAATCTCAGGCAACAAACAGTCCCACTTGTACCAGATATGAAATTCAGTTAACTCAAAATCCAGAGAAAGAAATCAAAAGTGCAAGATGTAAATTCGGGACATAAACTCTAGAAAAATCTAATCATAAATTCAGAGAAAAAGTTATGAGGTGTAAACTCAAATTCTGAGACATATTTAGGCATAAGCCCAGCATTCCAAACATACATGAACTTGATTATAACAAAAATTCCAGAATTCTGGAAAAAAAAGTTTGGACTCGCCACAAAAATCTTGTTTAAAGAATTTTGTTAAAAAAAGCAAAACAGAATTCTGCGAAAAAAGTCAGAGTTTTGAGATGTAAACTTTGTTTTTATTAAACTAAAATTCAGAATTATAAAACCTGAACTTTGAAGAGAAAAAAGAGAAAAAAGTCAGAAAACTTTGAAATCCAAACAAATTCTGGAATTACAGTAATAATCCTATAATTCTGAAAAATCTGGAATTTCAAACAAACAAAGAAAAAAAAAAATCTAAATCTCCAAACAAAAAAAGTTTAAAAATCTTGAATTTAAAACAAAAATTATTTTTTTTTAAATCTGGAATTTCAAACCAAAAAAATAAAACAAACAAAAAAAAAAATCTGGAATTCCTAGCAAAAGAAATCTGGAATTCTGAACAAAAAATTCAGAATTCCCAACCAAAAATATCTGAAATTCCAGGGGGAAAAAATGAAATTCCAAACTAAAAAAAATCTGGAATTCCAAACAAAAAACATTAGAATAATCTGGAATTCCAAATAAAAGTTTAAAATTTCCAAGCAAAAAAAAAATCAAAATCCACCCCCCCCCCCAAAAAAAAAATAAAAAAAAAATAAAAATAAATGAAAAATCTAATAAATCTGGAATTTCCAATAAAAAAATCTAGAATTTCCACGAAAAAATTTTTAAAAAATGGAATTCTCAATAAAAAAAATCTGGAATTTCCAACAAAAAATAAATAAATAAATCAGGAATTCTCAATAAAAAATTTGAAATTCCGTACAAAAATCTGGAATTCCTAAACAAAAAATAATAAAATCTGGAATTCTGTACAAAAATCTGGAATTCCAAACAAAAAATAATAAAATCTGGAATTCTGTACAAAAATCTGGAATTCCAAACAAAAAATAATAAAATTCTGAACAATAAAAATCAGTAATTCCCAACAGCAAGAAAAATTTGGAATTCCAAACAAAAATTCTAGATTTCCGAGAATAATGTAATAACAAATTTCGGAAATAATGCATGAAATTAATGAAGTAAACATTAAAAAAGGCAGAAACAGATGATGAAAATGAACTCTGATGTATAAATGAAGATTAATGTTGCTGCAGTGTGTGTGGAATGCTTTAATAGTGTTAATTGTGGTGACCTACATTAGTGTGTGTGTGTGTGTGTGTGTGTGTGAGTGTGAGTGTGAGTGTGAGTGTGTGTGTGTGTGTGTGTGTGTGTGTGTGTGTGTGTGTGTGTGTGTGTGTGTGTGTGTGTGTGTGTGTGTGGTTTGCTGTATTATTCCTCCTCCTGCGTGTCTGTACTCGGCTGGTGTTGTGTTTCCAGCAGCAGATGCTCCTCTTTACTGAAGTTTGCTCAGGATTGGTCACGGCTGCTGCTTTTACATGCAGAACTAATGCCATTATGCACAATTAGAAGAATTCT
Organism: Danio rerio; assembly: GCF_052040795.2. Taxonomy (NCBI): domain Eukaryota; kingdom Metazoa; phylum Chordata; class Actinopteri; order Cypriniformes; family Danionidae; genus Danio; species Danio rerio. The sequence goes on from NC_141039.2 coordinate 743,734, forward strand.
CCTCGCAATTGTTCCCTCAGGAATGTGTTTGGATTCTGAGTTATGAGACGCCGAGCAGTTTGAGAGACGAATAAACCCTAGCAAACTGTTGATGCATATTTTAAAAGTTGAACTACGACCATCTTCTGACAGAGCAGGTTATATTTAAGATATAGAATTATAATGTTGTGTACTTTTTAATACATTTTAGACATGTTTACTGTTTCATTTTGATTCAAACTTTTTAATTATATGTGTTTATATTATTTTACCAAATGTTTGTTTTTAATATTTTTATTTGAAATGTTTTTATTTTAATTCCAAAGTACATTATTTTTTTTATTTTTAAGCTTATGCTTTTACATGTATAAAATATGTGTATTTTTATTGACCATATTTATTTACCTTTTTAATTTTACTAAAATTGTTTTGTTGGTTTTATTTAGATTTTAAGTGTTATTTTTTTCTACTTGGATTGTTTTTATTTTAATTCCACGTTTAAATATTTTAATTTAACTTTATTCTATTTTTACATTTTTATAATTTATTTTATTTTATTTTACATGTATTTTTTTAATGTATTTTTAAATAATTGCCTTTAATGCGTTTAATTCTATTATACATCTCATTTAGTTTTATTTGGATTTATTTTATTTTTAAATTATTTTAATTTCATATATCAATGATTTTATACAGTATTTTAATTTGTGTTTGTTTTGAAATAATTATTCTTCGTTGTATATTTCTGTGATTTTGTTTATTTTTATCTATTTTTATTTAAATAAGGTTTATTTTAAAATGTTGTTATAATTGTTCAACTTTAAGCTTCTGTCATGACTAGTGCTCTAGTGTGTGTTTGTGTGTGTGTTTGTGTGTGTGCGTGGGTGTGTGTGTGTGCGTGTGTGCGTGCGTGTGTGTGCGTGTGTGTGTGTGTGTGTGTGTGTGTGTGTGTGTGTGTGTGTGTGTGTGTGTGTGTGTGTGTGTGTGTGTGTGTGTGTGTGTGTGTGTGTGTGTGTGTGTGTGTGTGAGAGAGAGAGTGTGTGTGTGCAAGTGTATGTATTTGTGTGTTATGTGTAGAGTGTGTATGTGAGCATGAGAGCATGTGTGTTTTTATGTATACATGTGCATGTATCTGTATGATTGTGTGTGTGTGTGTGTGTGTGTGTGTATGCAATATTGATGTATTGTGTGTGTGCATTTGAGCATGAGTGGGTTTGTGTGAATGTGTGTGTATGTGTGTGTGTGCGTGCGTGTGCGTGTGTGTTGTTATTGCTATATTATATTGATGTATTATTATGAAGGTAATTCAGTTGCGAAAGTCGAGAGCTTGCAAATGTAAATGTGAGCACTTGTGATAATAATATTTGTATGTGTAGGTTGAAATGTACACTTACAGCTCTGATGTGAACAGCTGAATCCCGCGATTTGCACACACACACAACAATCCACACACTTGTGTTTTAAATTGGAAGTTGCAGATTAATAGTTGTGTATTTGTAAAATGTCATTTACAAATACAAAGTGACAGACACACGTGTGCACGGCAAATTTGATTGCATCTTATCTCTACAACCACAGGTCGGCACTCACAACCTCTCAGTTTCGTCAGTACAACTACAAATCTCCCGCGCTCTGACTTTTGCTACACATCTCCCGCGATCTCTGTAGCAGAACTCATCTGTGCACTTGCAAATGCAGAGGCGTGAGCAGCGCGGGGCGGGGGAGGGGCGGGGCAGGTGTAAAGCTGTTTGATTGGCTGATGCCTGACCAATGAACAATGCCAGCAGCCAAGAGGACTGAGGGGCAAAATAATAATTTCCCACAATTATTTCATTATTTAGGGTTTATTTGAACTCTTTTCTGAAGAGATTCTTGTTAAAAATCATTAATTTTGCGGAAATGTACATACCAGTAAAAGAGCAGCAAAGCCAGTTTATTGGCTAGAGCCAGCCAATGAGATGGGGGGTTTCTGTTTGTCAGGACACAGGGCAGCTCACGTTGTTGGAGGCCTCGAGCAATCAGAGGGTAAGTTATGATTTTTAATAATTATCTATATGTTCAATACTGTTAGCTAAGCTAAGGACTGTGCTAGGTGCTTCTCTAGTTTGTTTTTTTATATAAGAAAAAGTTATGAGTTATGTAGGAGTTGCTTTCTATCATGTTATATCGTTCTAAAGATACGATTCAACCCACATGAAATAAGTTGTAATAGTATTTATAGCAAATAATATTACGTTTTTGAACCATACCAACTATAGTAAACTGTATTATACTGTATATACTGCACTATCTACAACTTTGTTAATGAATGCAACAGCACACTGTAGTATTAACTAGCATGAACTTTAATAAATTAAAGTATATTTACACACACATTAATAGCAATTAAAAATAACACTAGGCGTTTCAGTTTCTCACTGATTATACCGGTTTTTGTTATAATAACCTGCATCATGGCTATCTATCCATCTATCTATTTACATGTTTGTGTACAGTGTGTCCTTTATATCACTTTTTTAATTATGAAAGTTACTAACTATAGGTTATTTCTCAGTTTCCTGTAAGGATGGAGTGACAGGAGAGATCAGGATGTTTCAAGTCGATGAGGAACTCAGAGAAGCTGCATAGCTTGAATAGGATGTTATTTATGCTAAAGATGACATGATGATCCAGCTCATCTACAAACACTTCAAAATGATTCAGATCGTTCAAGAGGAAGCCGACCATTTATTTTCTCTTTTTACCTGCCAAGATGATTACAGATTTGAACAAAACACACACTCACCAACACACAACTTTTATTTTGATAATTGTTTAATGTAGTATTTTTACACTTTACTGTAAAGTAGGGCTGTCAAACTTAGTTCCTGGAGGGCCGTAACCCTGCACGTTTTTAGTTTCAACCCTGCTTCAACACACTTAAGTGAAAGTTTCAAACAAACCTGAAGGACTCAGTTAGTTTGATCAGGTGTGTTTAATTAGGGTTAGAACTAAACTTTGCAAAGCTGCAGCCCTCCAGGAATTGAGTTTGACACCTGTACTGAAAGGGAAATGTTTAACATTAATTTGTCAAATAAAATTTACAGTGCAAATAAGTGCAGTGCAAATGTCTAGTTACTTGTATTGAAATATTTCAGGGTTTTTCCTTGTTCATAATGAGATGGAGGTGGTAAATCCAACTTCATCATTACCCATCAAATGTTATCTCCTCTTTAATCCTTTGCTCAAACCTTTACTAATGGTCAGAGAGCAAGCCATTGTGTAAAGCTGGTTGATGCTTGCTGTAATAGAAAGAGATGATGACTGTTCAGCTTATGTTGCTTAACCCTGCAGATGAGATGCTCAAAGTGGACCCTCAGCCGAGCGATGGACACTGTCTCCCTCACCTATTTGCTCTTCCTTTGAACACACATATCATGTTGAAGGATGCAAGTTGTGGACCTAAATCAGATGTAATGCATGTAGATGTAAAAATTAGAAAGAAATGCAACTGCTTTAAAATGTATTAGGTTTTACATATAAATATGTGTTCTTAACAGATTTGTTTCAACTTGATGTTTGCATAACAAATGACATTAGAATGTTTAGTTTTAAACAGATAGCTATATTTCAATCTTATCAAATTTTAGCTATATATATATATATATATATATATATATATATATACTTCAATTTATTAAAGTTCATGCTAGTTAATACTACAGTGTTCTGTTGCATTCATTAACAAAGTTGTAGATAGTGCAGTATATACAGTATAATACAGTTTATTATAGTTAGTATGGTTCAAAAACGTAATATTATTTACTATAAATACTATTACAACTTATTTCATGTGGGTTGAATCGTATCTTTAGAACGATATAACATGATAGAAAGCAACTCCTACATAACTCATAACTTTTTCTTATATAAAAAAACAAACTAGAGAAGCACCTAGCACAGTCCTTAGCTTAGCTAACAGTATTGAACATATAGATAATTATTAAAAATCATAACTTACCCTCTGATTGCTCGAGGCCTCCAACAACGTGAGCTGCCCTGTGTCCTGACAAACAGAAACGCCCCATCTCATTGGCTGGCTCTAGCCAATAAACTGGCTTTGCTGCTCTTTTACTGGTATGTACATTTCCGCAAAATTAATGATTTTTAACAAGAATCTCTTCAGAAAAGAGTTCAAATAAACCCTAAATAATGAAATAATTGTGGGAAATTATTATTTTGCCCCTCAGTCCTCTTGGCTGCTGGCATTGTTCATTGGTCAGGCATCAGCCAATCAAACAGCTTTACACCTGCCCCGCCCCTCCCCCGCCCCGCGCTGCTCACGCCTCTGCATTTGCAAGTGCACAGATGAGTTCTGCTACAGAGATCGCGGGAGATGTGTAGCAAAAGTCAGAGCGCGGGAGATTTGTAGTTGTACTGACGAAACTGAGAGGTTGTGAGTGCCGACCTGTGGTTGTAGAGATAAGATGCAATCAAATTTGCCGTGCACACGTGTGTCTGTCACTTTGTATTTGTAAATGACATTTTACAAATACACAACTATTAATCTGCAACTTCCAATTTAAAACACAAGTGTGTGGATTGTTGTGTGTGTGTGCAAATCGCGGGATTCAGCTGTTCACATCAGAGCTGTAAGTGTACATTTCAACCTACACATACAAATATTATTATCACAAGTGCTCACATTTACATTTGCAAGCTCTCGAGTTACGCAACTGATTTACCTTCATATATTATTGTGTGTGTGTGTGTGTCTGTGTGTGTGTGTGTGTGTTGTTATATTATTCTTATGTATTGTGTGTGTATGTGTGTGTGTTCAGGGCTAATCGACGGCTACAGTGATGAGCGGCGTGCTCTGGAGCAGCAGGTGTGTGAGCGTGCGGAGCTGCAGCTGCATCTGGAGCAGGAGCTGCAGGTCACCAGCACACGCCTGCAGGAGCTGGAGCAGGAGAGATGCAGCCTGCTGGAGCACACTGAGCTGATGAGCCGACAGCGGGACGCCATGAGGGACAGCGCTGGAGGAGGACCAGAGCTGCGTATGTGCTATACACACACACACACTCAAACACACACAGGGTCCGCAGGGTCAATATACATGACCCTAACCTCTGCCAAACGCCGGTTCAGTGGAGCAGCAGTGGAGATCTGGAGCTGTGGACGGTGTGGAGCATGTGCTGTTCTCTGATGATCCAGCTTCACTGTCTTTCCCACATCCGGGACAGTTACGGTGTGGAGAAGCCCCAAAGAAGCGGCCCACCCAGACTGCTGATGCCCAGAGTCAAGCATGGGGGGGTCACTGATGGTTTAGACTCAATATCATGGCATTCCCTATGCCTAATACTGGCGCTAGATGGGCGCTGGGTCACTGCCAAGGACTACCCAACCATTCTGGAGGAGCAGGTGACCCAATGGCTCAAACACTGTCTCCTGAAGGTGCTGTTTGTTGTAATTAGGGCTGTGTTTGGTGTGTATCAGGATGATGATGCAGCAATACACACAGCAGGACTGGAGACGGTTTGATGAACATGTCTGCCATGGCCTGCACAGTACCCAGATCCGAACATTATTGAGCACTTTGGGGTGTTTTGGAGGAGCGGGTCAGGAAAGGTTTTCCTCCAGCAGCATCAGTAGTGACCTGAACGCTCTTCTGAAGAAGAACAGCTCCGAGTCCCCCTGGCTGCTGTGCAGGACTCCTGTCTGTCATTCCCATCAGCAGCTGATGCTGTTTTGGTGGCAAATTAAGGCCTGACGCCATACTAATCAATTATTGTGTCTTAAACCAGGCACTTCAGTTTCAGTGTCCAACTCCTGATATATACAACTGCATACACACACACACACACACACACACACACAGACATATATATTCACACATGCACCACACACATACTCAAACGCACTAATCTATAGACACAGATACACAGAGTTTACTGCAGGGGAACCCAAACTGGAGGGCCGCTGTCCTGCATAGTTTAGCTCCAGCTTGCTTCAACACACCTGCCTGGAAGATTCTAGTATAGCTAGTGAGAGCTTGATTAGCTGCTTCAGGTGTGTTTAATTCAGAGATCGGAACTAAAATATGCTGGGCACCGATGCAGGACTGAGTTTGGGCACCCCTGGTTTACAGGTTGATAACTGTGATGAACTCATGATGTTTCTCTCCAGGTTTATCAGTATTTGTTCACACTAAACAGCTAATTCAGCTCAACAGCTGGTGGACACACTTTATTTATTTATTCATTTAGTTATTCATTTATTTATCTATTTATTAATTAATTAATTTATTTA